>NC_056737.1:1665931686-1666231686 GCF_019279795.1 Protopterus annectens
GTAACAATCCATTACAAGTGTTAGTAATTTAAGTAAGAATAGGAGGAATAAGAAGTAAAAGGAGCTATAATTAGTAAAAAGCAAATGATTAGTCAGGGTTGCTGCAGGGGCATAACCAGTGTGTTTGGAGGTGTTTTTTGAGGTTATGTTTAAAGAGAGGCAAGGAAGAAAGTAATATTAGTTCATTGGGCAGTAGGTTCCAGTTTTTTCCCACTGTGTTAGAAAAAAAAGAGAGTCTCCAGCCAGTTTGTTAGACTTGCATATGCAAGCAAGCAGTTTCTTAGAAGAGCGCAGGGAATTCAGATTTTTGTAAGGGAGGATGAGATTGGAAAGTATAGGAGTGTTGTTGGGTTGGTAGAAGATCTTGTGGGCAATGGTGAGTTGGGATACTATCAGTTGGTTTTGAAGTTCAAGCCAGCCTAGTTGCCTTAGATTCAGACAGTGGTGGGTTCTAAAGGGATTGCCAGTGGCAAATCTGGCAATGTTATTATAGGAATTTGTTAGTTTGGTAAGATTATTTTTCTTTAGGTTAGTATATATAGGTGAGGCGTACAGAAGCGTTGAGATTAAGTGGGAGTGAGCAATTGTGGTTCTAGCTATAGCAGTTAGGAAAGGTTTGATCCTATATAAGGAGCCTATTTTTCTGTTGACAGTTTTGATAGTGTTATTTATATGGCTGTCAAAAGTAAGGTTATTGTCAATAGTTATTCCTAACAGTTTAGTGGTTGTGTCAGGAAGTATAATAGTGCCAATTATTGGAAATAAACTGAGAAATCTATGGGCAAGGATTTGTTGGTGGGTGTAAAGAGAAGGAGCTTAGTTTTTTTTAGCATTGAGAAGGAGGCATCTATTTGTAAACCATGTTTTTACTATGTTAAATACATTCTGGGTTAGAAAATGTAGTTCTGAAGGGGAGTTTGCTGCGCATACTAGATAGAATCATCTGCGTATTATATGCAGGTGGCTTGAGGGATTGCTATGTGGAGGTCATTGATAAATAGTGAAAAGAGAAGTGGTCCTAGAATAGAGCCTTGAGGGACTCCGAGGGTAACTGGCTGAAGGGATGATATGTTGTTTTGCCAGAGAACTGCTTGTTGCCTATTGCTAAGGCAGGACCTGAACCATTTAATAGTCTGACAGTCAAAGGAAAGGGATTCTAGAATGTTGATGAGAACGGCATGGTTGACCATGTCAAAATAGATAGCTTTTGAGAGGTCAATAAAGAGAGCAGATGAGAGGTTATTGTTATTGCGGTTTCTATTGATGGTATCTATAAAAGATAGTAGGGCAGTTGTGGTACTGTGTGATGGCCTAAAGCCATGTTGGCAGTTTGCTATTATGTTATGTTGAGATAAATGATGTAGTAGTTGTTAGTGAATGCATTTTTCCATTATTTTAGCTAAAGGAGATAATAGAGCTATTGGCCTGTAGTTAGAGTAATCATTTGAATTGCCACCTTTATGAAGGGGAATGATATGGGAGATTTTCCAAATATCTTGAATGGTTCCTTCCTTAATGGGTCTGTTAATGAGGATGGATACAGGGTATGCAATTACCTTAGCTGCTTTTTGCAAGTATTCTGATGGTATTTGGTCAGCAGAAGGAGTACAAGGCTTAAGTTTTTGGATGAGTTTACAGATGAGAGTAGTAGAGATGGGTTGCAGTTTAAATGTTGGTAGAGAAGCTGATACAGTGGTGAGAAGGCTTGAGTTGTCTGGGATTAGTTGACTGGCTAGTGACTGAATAGTCTCTGTGAAGAAAGTATTAAAGATATTGGCAGTTTGCAGGGGGTATTAGGATCAGCCTCAAGAGGGTTAGGTGTGTGAGAGTGTCCTGGGGAAAGGAGTTTGTTTATACTGCACCAAAATTTTTGGGGATTGTTCTGATGAGTTTGCTGTAGTTTACAGTAATAGTTCTTTTTATCCATAAGCATTGCCTTTTTTGTACTATTTCTCAGTTGCCTAAAGTTTTGTTGATCAGAGATATTTTTGTTAGCCCTCCACTTAGCCCAAGATTTGTTCCTCAGTAAAATTTTCTGTCTGGTTTCTTTAGAAAGCCAGGGGGCTGGTTTGGATTTCATTCGGATAGACCGTTTAGGTGCATGTTTATCAAGGATGGATAAAAATGTAGAGTTTAGATATTTTATAGCCTCCTCAAGTGGTAGAGTTTTTAAAGGGTTCCAGTTACAGGCACTAAGTTAATTTTGGAATGATTCTGGGCTAAAGTGTTTATTGGACCGTGCAATCCCAAAAGTGGAGGGTTTAGGCAGATCATGTTTTTGTCTTATGATGTAGGTCAAAGTATGACCACTTAAATAATCTGGGAGAGTGCCTACCTTATAAGCTTGCTCCTGTCTATTTATAAGTATCCAGTCTAAGGTACTCTCTTTTTTGTTTGGTTTGTTAATTCTGGTTGTGGAGGTGATAGTTTGACTAAAGCCATGGAGGTTAATGTGAGAGGTGGGGTTATCTGCATTGACACTTTTCCAGTCAGTATTAAAATCACCTAGTATTACTGTTTCTTGGGGGTAAGTTGAGGATACCCAGTTTAATATAGCTTCAATTGTGCTGCAGATGCATTTGTTTTGGGCTCCCATATGCCCTGAATGCATCTCCCTGCCAGGTGGGCCCCCCCAAACATAGTCTGATGCGTCTGTAGTTAGGGTTTGGTTGGCAGGGGGTAGAGTGAAAGACCGTCCCATGTTCTGGTGACATGTCTCTGCCCACCAAAGAAACTCCTGTTGTAGGCAGGGAATGAGAGGAATCATTGTTTCCAGACTGTGACAATGTTGACTCCATAAACTTTTTAGGTACTACTGTAGTTTCCTCATATGCAGTCTTGCATATGGAATCAGTAGAATGCAGGATGCCATGAACCCCAAAGTCTGCAGAATTTGATTTGCAGATTACTTCAAACAGATGGCAACAAAAACCCAGTTAACAGTCAGTCACCTTTGTTTGTCTGGCGTAAGGTAAGCCATCTGGGCAGTTGTATTCAAGCTTGCACGCAGGAATGTTATCTTTTGAGAGGGTACCAGTTGTGATTTCTTTTCGTTTATTGTGTACCCTAGGCATATTAGAAGCCTTTTCGCAAACACCAGATGTTGAAGAAAAATGTCCTTGTTTTCTGCTTGAATGAGACAGTCGTCCAAGTAAGGATAGATTTGTATGCTTCTTTGTCTGCAAAATGCAATTACTGGTGCCAGGCACTTTGTAAAGACCCTGGGCGCAGTAGATAAGCTAAAGGGCAGTGCAGAGAATTGGTAGTGCATTGAGCCAGCCTTGAAGCGGAGGTATCTTCTGCATGATTCCCTTATTGGGATATGTAGGTATGCTTCTTTTAAGTCTAGAGTCACTAGCCAAGCGTTCTTGCCCAGCATGGGCAGAAGCTGCTGCAAAGTTAGCATTTTGAATTTTGGTATGTCCAAGAATGTGTTCAGAATTGATAAATCCAATATTGGGCACCAGGCCTTGTCTTTTCTGGGTACCAAGAACAGTCTTGAGTAAAACCCTTGTCCTTTTTCCTGTCCTGGCACTGGCTGAATAGCCCCCATATCCATGAGGGACGTAACTTGTTTCTGTGCCTCTGCCAATTGATTTTGTTGCAGATCTGGCCATCCATTTGGAATTGGCAGAGTATGTTAATGAAATCTGTATCCCTGGGATACTATGTTTCATACCCACTTGTCCTGGGTTATTAACTGCAAATTTTGAGCATGAAGTGCTAGTTTTCCCCCTAAGGGGGCTGCCAAAAGATAAGTGCTTGGTGATGGCAGAGGGAAGTCATTGAGACTGTTTACTGTATGGTTGCGCTTTATTTTCACCAGATTTGGAGGTAGAAGCACCCCCCATTGCTTTGACCTGTAACAATCCTGTGATTGGTATCTAGAGCCCTTTGAGCGCCTGGATTTGCCCAGTGAAGCTCTGTCGGACACAGGAAAGGACCATTTTTTTGTAGGCCAGTGTCTACTGAATCTTGGTGGCTGCACTTGTAAACAGTCTTTTTCAGTTTGCATAGACTTAGCTTTGTCTTCCATTTTCTTTAAAACCTCTTCTGCTTTATTACCAAACAGAGTATCATGCTGTAAATATGCATCCAACAATTTAGCTTTAACATGATCAGGCAAATTTTGCTCCTTTAGCCAGGCATGCCTTCTAATCACAGATCCAGTAACTGCAGCCCTGCAGGAGGCCTCCAAGGAATCAAAACCACATTGCAAAGTATGCTTTCCAACTTGTTCTGCTGCATGCAATAATTCCTGTAATTCTTTATTTTCCACACATTCAGAAATCAACATCATTTTCTGTTTCAGTAATCCCATAACATGCTGTTGATATTTAAGCATATGAAACTGGCAGTTTAAGGCCCTAATTGCCAAGGTTGCAGACGTATAAACCTTCTTTCCCTATCTATCCAGTACCCTGGAATCTCTATCAGAGGGTATAGGATTCTTAGCAGTCGAGGCCTTTACACCATTGAGACCCTGTGATATAGTTTCAGGGTCAGCAGCAGGGTTTTTGAATAAAAATTTGTGTGAGTCAGGAACCCTGTAATATCTTTCTGGCTTGCTAGGAGCCAGAGGTAAGGAATCTGGAGTCATGCTTGAGTCCGAAAACACATCATCAACAATGTCTAATACAGGAGGTATGGCTAAAGGCCTATGCTGAGGGAGAAGAAGGAAATCCCTAAGCCTCTTTTTTGATTCTGAGAAATCTTGACTCTCCCAATGAAAATGTCCCCTCAAAGTATGCAACGTTTCTCCAAAGGAATAATCTTCAGAAAGAGATGCAGAAGGGATGGATTTCTCTGCATCTAAATCCTCACAGGGTGGTATAGATCATTCCTGATCAGAAGAGGAATCAGAAGAAATAGAAACCTGATCTGAAGATTCATAATCAGTGTCTTGCCTAGGCCTCTTTTCAGGGGGGGGGGGGGGGTTGGGAACCCCTGATCAAGGTAATTAGGTCTTCAGCCATTTTGATCATCTGCTTTTTGGGCATAGAGGCCTGAGCACGTGGCTCATGCATCGGTTTTTTGGCCTTAGAAGTTGCCTTTGTCTTTGAAGCTGGCGTCGGTTTTATATAGAAATGCTGAGGCCTGAAGATACCCTCAGAAGCTGGCGCCTGCTCAGCAGCTCTGGGCCCATCCAAGGGAGAGACATCCGCGGGTACAATACTTTGAGTATCTCGTGGTGTGCTGGACTCCACATGGGTCTCGGTAGAGGCCTGCGACTCGAAAGTAGCAGGTATCAGGGGCTGCAAAAGCACCTCACTGAGTACCGGCGAACCAGCGACTGGCTTAGGAGAAGCTTCGTTGTCAGTTTTGGACCTCGACGGTCTGTCTTTGTCCTTTTCTTTGCATTTTTTGTGAACTCCGGTAGTCGGATTGCTATCTGATGACATTTCAGGGTAGTTAAATCTGTTTCCAAAATATTTTGAAGCAAAGATATACCGACGCTTAATAGTGCGTTGGTTAAATTTAGCACAAAACCGACAGCAAGGCACGTTATGATCTGGGCCTAGGCAAGGAATACAGTACAAATGAAAATCCTTGAGTATATGCTTCCCACAAGTAACGCAATTATTAACTTTTACTGACATCGGTATGGAGCAAGAAAAAGTTTCCCCAATGGGGTACTTAGCTTTAATTGAAGACTTTGGTTCTGAAACTCGAATTCGAAAATTTCAGGAGTCGGCCAACTGGCACTTGAGAACTGCTTCAGCTTCGGGCACCGCGCGGCAAGAAAGACTAAAGAAAATGGTGGCTGCCTGTTTTATACCCCTGATGACCTGACGTCATGGAAGAAGAGACAGCAACTGACGCAGGACCCAAGACTTTGATATTCATGCCGACTGAGGGCAACCTGCCTGCAGATTACCCAAATGTAATGACTGCAACAGTGAAACATGAAGAACATCTTGGGAAAGTTCCCTTAACTATTTTTATATTTCTTTCACTCTCTCTCTCGCATTTCTATTTTCATAAAATGTGAAATAAATACGTTAAATCATATGAAAACACTTTTTTAGTTGAGAACCTATTTAAAATAATGGAAAGCAGTTTGATATGACAGTCAGTTGCCTTATATACTTGCTAATTTTCAAATTCAGACTGCACTAAACAGCTTGAGTGATATCATACTAAGAGCATGCTTGAGACAAATGCATTTTTAAATATATTTATTAAATTTTAAATACGAGATAAATGCTTAACCTGTTGACATCTGTTTGGGACATGGTTGGCATAACGGTTAAGGTCTTTGCCTCCTACGCACAAGGTAAACGGTTTGATCCTGAACTCCAGCCAATGCCTGTGTCGAACTTTCATGTTCTCTCTGTGTTTATGTGGGAGGGGGGGTTTCCTCCCTCAAACATGCTAGGTACTTCCACCTCAAACCCACCCAAGAATGTGGTTGGGTACAGCAGCACAGACAACAGATGGTGCCTATCAGGGGAAGAATTATACAGCTCAACCACTATGGGCATCAACTGTGGTGAGCATTATCATCTAGATTGGGCAGAGCAGATCACAGTCTATGCACTGGGTCAGGGTAGATCACAGTCTATGCGCTGTGTCAGGGCTAGTCAAGCTATGGTGTAAAATTGACTCTAGGTGATTTGGTCATGTTGTATACAGTCACAAAAATGGGCACAGGTATTTTGGTTATTGCAATCAGCTGATGGCAGTGGTCAGAGAAGGCTTTAAGGTCAAAAGAAACTAGGCTGAAGACCTGGAAGTTGACCGGACAGAAAGCACAAGATTTCATACAAATACTTAGGGTTCTAGGACCTCAGGAAGAGGTGGAAATAGGTGAAGATGAAGAATAGCGGTGTTGGAACACAGCATGAGTGAGGACTAGCCAGGCCAGGTATAGAAATAAGGTGCATATGGAAAGCTGGTTTTGGAATGCAGAAGCCCAGGAAGCTATCAAAAGAAAGGAAGAATGCAGGAAAAAATGGGAGACAGAAAAGATGGACCAGGCTAAGAAGGAATACTGGTTGTCCAACAAAGAGGATAAGAGAGACTGAACAAGGAAAAGATCACAGTAAGCTGCCTGTCAGGCGCTAGAATCCGCCACATAACACAAGCACTCAGGTCACTCCACAGCAAGTACAAGTATGACTCAGTCATTGTCCATGCCGATGTGAACGACCTGAGACGTACCTCCCTGGACTACATGAAAAGAGACATAGAGGAGCTCTCAGATTATGTAGCCCAGGCCGGTATGACCCTGACCCTGAGCAGTATCCTACCCTCACCAAGAATGATGCCACAATACAGAGACAAAATGATCAGCTTTAATAATTGGCTTAATTACTGGTGTCATTCTAAGGGGATCCAATGTCTGTCTGCCTGGGATGACATGCTTGACAAGCCACGCTGCTTCAAGGGACGGCTTGCACCTGTCACCCTGGGCTTCGGATATTGGCAAAGGCTCTTGCCACCCCATAGTGCCTTTTTTAGGCAAGGCTCAAATGATAAACCTACTGCCCTAGAAAACAAAAATGGAGAAAAACTAAGGGTAATACTGTTCAATGCCAGAAGTCTAAACCTCAAGATGCACGCCCTCGAAGCCTTCCTCAGTATGGAGAACATCGATGTCTGTGCTGTGACTGAAACCTGGTTCAAGGCTCCTGAGAGCACCCCAGCACTATCAGGTTATACCTCATATCATGCGTTCCGGCCCCAAAATCCGGACCAAACCACAAAAGGAGGGGGAGTATCCATATTCATAAAGGATACCCACACCTCCAGGTTAGTGGCAACGCACGAAGCATCGGAGACCATCCAGGTGCAATTAACCATAGGTAAAACTGCCCTACAGTTTGTAACATGCTACAGACCACCTTCTCAAACTCAGGAAACCCACACAGCCTTCCTGAAGACACTGGAGAGTATGAATGTCTCTCCAAACACCATCACATTGGGTGACTTCAACTACCCAAACATAGACTGGGAACATTACTCAAGCCCCAACACCCTAGCCCAAAGGTTCCTTGAGTTCATAAACTCAAATGCTATGGAACAACTAGTCACCATTCCCACAAGAGGAGAAAATATACTAGACCTGATCATCACAAACATGGGGACAAAATGCTCCACACGGAAGTATATCCCTCATTGGTGAGATCAGACCATAAATTAATCTCACTGGAGATCCACATCCCGCCCCACCCCAGCAAAAGAGACCACAGTGAAGAACTTCTCAAAAGCAAACTTCACACTTCTTAAGACTGGAGTGGTATCCTTCAAGGCCCCCGAGCCAGTGGAAACCACAACCCACGCTGCTGAAACCCTTACAAATGCCTTCTACGAGCACCTCCAGGAATGTATGGATCAAGCAATCCCTAATAAAATCAAGACCCTTTCCACAAAAGGCAGGCGCCCGGTCTGGTGGACTCCAGCCATAAACAAACTCTACAACAAGAGGAGAAAGCTACTACATTACAGAGCAAAATCCCTAAATGGGAAGGCATCTCTGATCAATACTAGCAAAAAACTACGATCACTCATAAAATCATCCAAGGCCAACTTTGAGAGAAAAATCGCTAATGACACAAAAGACAAACATAAAGCCTTCTTTAGCTATGTTAGAAACCTGGGTGGAAACTAACAGATATGCTCAGAATTAGTCCAAAATGATAAAAAAAATCACTGAACCCACAGACATTGCCAACATACTGGCAGACAGGTTCAGTGCAAATTTCTCCCCTCCCACCCCCCCAAAAGGAGAAATATCTATCCCACCAGAGTCTAGCCTCCCAAACATCTCAGATGCCCAGGTGAGAGCTGCTCTCTCTAAAGCAAAAAACACAGCATCAATGGGACCGGACGGTGTCCCCGGCTGTGTGCTACATGAACTCAATGAGGAACTAAACCCACACATAAGGCTGCTGTTTAATCTTAGCCTTACTACAGGATACGTACCCAAAGAATGGCGTACAGCAACTGTGGTCCCACTCCACAAAGGTGGTGCTTCTACGGACCCTGGAAATTACCGCCCCATAAGCTTAACGAGCCTTGTCTGCAAAGCTATGGAGAGGATCAGAATGGAACTCATAAATAAAGACATTGGGGACCTACAGACACTGGATCCTACCCAATTTGGCTTTGTCAAGGGCAGATCCTGCCTCTTGAACTTGGTCGACTTTTTCCAAACAGTCACTAAGGCCATTGATGAGGGTAAGGCAGTTCACACAGCCTACCTTGTCCTAGCAAAAGCGTTCGACACAATACCCCACTCGGGCATCATAGAAAAGCTCACCAGCTTAGATGTAAACCCATATGTCACAAGATGGGTTGCAAACTGGCTCAAGGACAGAACACACAGGGTTAGAGTTGCTGGTGCCATGTCAGACTCTAAGCCTGTCACGAGCGGTGTCCCACAGGGCTCAGTCCTGGGCCCCCTCTTGTTCGGCATTTATTTTTCTGAAGTGCAGGTAAACATAGGGGGATTGTGGCTGACAAAATTTGCAGATGACTGCAAACTGGGCACCATAATTGACACTCCATCAGACACAGACATCCTCCAGAAAGGTCTCATAGAAATGGATAACTGGTGCCAGACCCATGGCCTTAAGCTAAATGCCAAAAAATGTATAGTCATACCCTTTGGGAAAAACAAGGTAACCCCTAATTACCATATAAGTGGTAATCCATTAAACATGGAAGAAGTTATCAGGGACCTGGGGACCCAAGTTGACAGTAACCTCTCTTTTGACACTCACATTGCCAAAGTGGTTAGGAAGACCTTCTACATTGCCCACCTGATCATGAAGGGATTCACATCCAGATCAGGAGAGGTCATTGTACCCCTGTACTCTTCACTTATCAGACCAATGATTGAGTACAACACCCCATTCGGAATGTACCTTACCCGACACCTGCAGCAGTTGGAAAGACCCCAAAAGTTCCTCACCAAAAGGATAAAGGGGCTCAAACATATGTCATATGATGCCCGACTGAAGAAACTCCAGCTCTATTCAGTCACATACCGTCTGCTCAGAGGTGATCTGTGCCTGACATACAAGGCCATGTCCAACCCGGAATTAATGGACATGCTCCACCTCATAAAATCCAAATCCACCAGTGCCACAAGAGCAAGAGACTTAAACCTCAACACGGATATAAATAGGACGTGCTGGAGGGACAGATTCATCACCCAGAGACTCCCTACACTATGGAACAGAATCCCAGTCCATGTGAGGCAGAGCCCCTCACAGACTCTGTTCAAGAGAAATCTTGACGAGTGGATGGGAGATCGTAGGTTTACCCCGGGAATCATCTCTGTATCACTGCTGGACAGAGGCACAGCAAACTAATGGGTATAGTATTCTCATCCTAAGGGGTGGTGAAAGCCACACACACTCTGGCTAGGCTTTTAAATGCCCTAGGGCAGATAGCCTAGTATGAACCTATGAACCTATGAGAGCAGTTGCAAGAGTAAAGAACAAGGCATCAGAGGCACTATACTGCCTTCTGGCAATTGACTTGGTATATGCACAAAGAAACTATCAGGCTGCAAGGCAAAGACAGAAAGATAAAGAAGATAGCCATGATCACCAGTCAACAGGACATCAAAGACAAGATGGAAGGAGTACTTCCAGCAGCTTCTGAATGAAGAAAACCCAACAGACGCTGCACTGCCCCAGACACAGCCTATGATGAAAGAAAAGGAGGAGCCCATCTTAGAAGAAGCAAGAACAGGACTAAAGAAAATGAAATCAGGGAAAACAGCTACCTCAAATGAGGTCATGGCAGACATGATCAAGATGTGCGACACAAGGGAGAAATTACTCCAGACCGTACTCGTAGTATGGAGAGAAAAGCATATCCCAGATGAATGGAAAAGAAACAATCTAGTGCCAGTATACAACATAGGGAATATTTATATTTGTGGGCAGTGTAGAGGCATCAAACTCCTGTCACACAGCATGAAGATTCTGGACAGGGTGAATGATAAATGAATACATAGCCTAGTAGAAAGCAAGATGGGAGATGAGCAGTTCAGTTTCAGATCAGGATGCAGCATAACCAAACCAATGGTTGCAGTGAAACAGACAGTCGTGAAGAAGCTGGAGATGAGGAAAGAGTCTGATTGGGCATTCTTTGATATGCCAAGGTCTCAAGAAAGCTGATTTGGACAGTCCTGAGATGGTTCAAAGTCCCAGAAATAGTGCATGCTGGGTACAAGGACCAGATGAAACAAGTACAAACAGTGGTCACACTCACTGAGCTGTTCCCAGTGTGAGTTGGTGGGCATCAGGATTCAACTCTCAGCCAACTGCTATTTATACTGGTCACGTACTACACTAAACAAACAGGCCAGCAGGGACAGATCAACAAAGCTACTCTATACAGATGATGTGGCATTACAAGCAAACTCTAAACAAGAACTTCAGCAAGTGATAGAGGTATAGAATGTAAAACTGAAGCACACAAGATTAATCTGAGTAAAGACATGATTGGTGCAATGGCAGCATAAAATGGAAATCAGAAGAAGCTAAAAACTGAGACAGAAGGGAAAACAGTGAAACAGGTTAACAGCTTCAAGTATCTGGGAGGGGTGGTTGAGGAGAAGAGAAGTCTGAAGAAGCTAGAAGTGATGGAGATGAAGTGTCTTCAGGTAGTAGGATGCACACCGTGGGACAGAAGTAGAAATAAGGACAACACAGCAGAATCTCAAACAGTTCCAATTATAGAGAAGGTCAAACAGAACAGATTACAATAGTCTGGGCAAACTTGTAGGAAAGTAGAAGACAATATGGTGAACAGGTTTTGGACAGACAGGAAGAAGGCAAGAGGAAATGAGGGCAGAGAGTAAACGGATGAATTGTGTAATAGAAGACTTGTGACAGTCCAATGTGACTGTTGAAGAAGGAAGGATTGTGGAATTGAATTGTGAAAGATCGTGGCAGTTGCTGTGACACACTAATCCCAAGCAGAAAATGGGGAAAGAAGTGGCTTGAAGATGATAAATGCTTGGCATGAAAAAGTACTAAAGTTTCTGGGAAAATAAGTCTTTTATGTGGAAGTACATTTTGTACACATTTAAAAACAGTTTAACTTTTAAAAGTTTTTTCATCATACATTAATGCACAAGCTCTCTATTTTATTTTATTTGCATTTGTTTACTGGAAAAGTCCAAATGGACATTGATCCCCTTTTCATTGCAGGCCCACGAAGAAAAGATCCAAAGTTATAATAATACATTATACATAGTCATAAAAACAGAAACATAAAATAACATGAAACAGAATCGTAAAACAATATTTATCTGTGGAATTCAATGATGGCAACCTGTATACTTCACTTATATTTACCTAATGAGCAAAACAGAGGAATATAGAAGAAAAACAGCAGAATATAAAGGTGAATCTTATCCTGGTGTAGACAGGTGGATTCCACCATGTTGCCTTGCTTCTGAAACATAAAACGCACTCGTGCACAAATACACACACTCTTACAAACTGTTTCCTATACAAATGATCACACCACCAGAGGTCCAACCTAAAATAGTTCTATGCAAATAAACAACTCACCTAAACTCAAACTAACATATGAGTTCAGGCTATGCAAAGTTCTATTCTAAATCTGGAAAGTGACTACCAAGCTTCAACAACAGTTCCACAGCTGTAGGGGAGCCACTACGTAACACTACCAAGTGGTTTAGAGCACAAGTAGACCATGGTTACAGCCTCTTAAAAGGAATATAAAAGGTAATGAGCAAGTCTTAGATGGCTGCAGGCAAGGATATTGAAACAGGCACCAACACTACTAGGAATTAAATACCAGGATGATATTGCTTGAGAGTGGCCTGGAGATGCTACCACAAATACAAATTGTCAGAAGGGAGAAGCTAGACTATGAGTTGAAGGAAAACAGCTTTCCAAAGGACTAAATAGTTCTGAGGTCTCAGAGGAGAAAGTATTACCTGGATTAATCAGGGAAGATATGAGGATGTTTGTGGTACAAATGTATCCACCAAAGCCAGGTACTGCATCAAAAAGGGATTGAACAGTAATTGCCAACTGGAGCATACAAGGAAGCTATGAGATGAAGATATACACCATAGCCAGGTATAACCTAGAGGCAGTCAGAAGAGAAGCTAGAACACAGGGGGAAAAGATTTAGCCTCCCAAAAAAATAGTGATTTGAGACTTTCAAAGAGAAAACAGTACAACAGAAAATACAGGGGATGACTGAGAAAGTGCCTATGGTATCAAGGAACTATGTATTCTAGGGTTAAAGAAAAGAAGGCTGTAAAAAAAAAATAACAAACAAGTTTGACATGGGCCTACAATCAAAGTAAAAATATTCAACAGATGGCATAGATGCCAGTCAGGAGAGAGGTTTTCCATATGAGGACCTGCTGGTGATATCTGAAGCAGATGAGAGTGCACAATCAAGTCAACAAATACACCTAACGCGGTATGCAACAGAGTACAGCTGGAGCTTCTTGAGTCGGGCTGCATACGGCATCTGTTTGAGGCCAGTAATCCTCTTGCTGAGGTACTTTTGTGGTCTTTCCAGCTGTTGCAGGTGTCTTGTAAGGTACATCAAAAAATGGGGCGTTGTATTCTATGATGGGTCTAATGAGTAATGAGTAGAGAGACACAATAACCTCTTTTATTCTAGATGCAAACCCTTTTGTGATTAGGTGGGCCACATAGAAGGATTTTCTAACCACCTTGGCAATATGATTATCAAAGGAGAGATTACTATCTACTTGGGCCCCCAGATCCCTTATTACATTTTCTGTATTTAGGGTACTACCACTTATGTGGTACCACCTATGTGTCCTTAAAAACCTCATCATTCAGTTCACGCTGAATTCTGTGAGGGTCTTAGTAGATCGACTAGATCTGGAGGATGAGGCTATTGATGCAGGCTTCAAAGATATCTCTTAATAAGGGAGAATGAAGCCTGGGATTTCTGCACCTAAGTAAAGGCCATCTTCGAAGAAGGAGTGTGGCTCCAAGCAATATTCAGATCCAACTGCATTGACACTTCAGGTGCTGGACCCGCAGTAGCTGTGGGATTGGAAGACCTTTTCCTAGTTTTCTCCGGGCGATACTCAGGTCTGTTGTCTTTCAATTTTTCTTTAACTTTTCCCTTTCTTTTTTCTTTCTTCTTGGATAACTTCCTTTCCTCATCCCTCTTCTTTTTGGAGGAAAGGGAAGAGATAGATGCGTTCATGTCCAAAGACATTTTAGACCATGTCTCTGAAGGGAAAAGGCCATTCAAAATCAATTTCTCTCTTCACTCTTGAAGGGCTCTGGTGCCAAAACCAGCACAGATGGAGCACAAATCCTATAAATGAGAAGGCCCTAAGCAGTAAACACAGTGCAAGTGTGGGTTTTGGGGTGGTATTTCAGGCCCACTGGAACAGCACTTCTTAAAACCTGTTGAGAGCAGAGCAAAGTAACTTAACTATATAAACAACCATACTTATCTAAGAAGAAATTCACTAATAAACAAATATCCCAATATTAATATACATAAACACACAGAGAAAAAAACTGTTAGAAAAAGCTATAAAGAGCACACAATCTATATAAAAGGTCTGTTAATGTCCTGAATACTAATACTATAAGTATCAACATTTTTAAAAAGGGGTAGGAAGAAAAGCATTCACTTATCATGAATATTGATGAAGTCCTCAGTCCACGTTTCTGGTTTACTCAGGTGGCAAACAAGATCTGAGACAGTTCAAGCAGGACAGAGGAAATGTGAGTAAGGTGGAGTCAGAGCTCTTGGGGCTAAAGCTTTGGTATAAGATGCCAAGGTCAGATCCGACTGGATCTGGCAACCCCATATGCTGAATCACATAGAAAAAGACAACATTGGATTGCTGTGTTAAGACCAAAAACATTCATCAAGAGTCAAGGGACAGGTAGTGATCAATAATTTTCGACGTAGGACTCCAAATATAACTGGAAATAAGGAAGGAAATAAGAGCCTATGCATTAGGAGAGGCCTAGTCATCAGCAACCTCTAGTAGAGCAGGACACCAAACACGAAAAGGTTATCTGTGGCAAGAAAATGCATCACTGCAGTGGTTCAAAATGAATAGCCGGAAGGAACAACAGATGAGAGAAAGGAGCAAGTCCAGTTAGCCTTGAAGAACATTAAGGCCAGTAGGACATTAGAGGTCATAACTGTCCCTAAAGAATGCAAATGGAACAAGGCTGACACTGTAGCTGCCAACATCTACCTCCAATGAAATCTGTCAACCCTGAGAGGATTTGGGGGTTGAGATGGTAGAAATCCTAGCTTGTAGTGATCAAGGTTAATCCCACTGATGTAAAGATTGACCTTAAAGGAATAGTGTGTCCTGAAGAGATCACAAGTATAGCAGAATCAGTCATCAACGGTGTTGAGGTCGAATGTTTAAAGTATAAGATCAATGCCAAATTAATCTGTTGCCCCAAGGGATCATGGCGCCAGGAGAAGGGAAGCCAACAGCATTGAAGTCGAGCCCAACCTCTGCAAAGACTACTGAACATCTATTGCTCAGAAATACCAACCAATACACAATTACTGTGGATACTGAATGCATCACAAAATGCTCAGCACAAATACTAATGAAAACCGTCTGCATGAGAACATAATACTGAAAGTCTTAGCATGAAAACGAAATGCAGCAAGGAGTCAGCTTAAGAAATACCAGGTTACAAATGTAACTGCCTAATTCGCTATCTGTTCAAGAAGGAATAGCTTTGGAATATGGCACACATACATTATCAGGTGGTGTTTGCTTTACACAGGGGGAAAATAGTAAGACATCAAACAGCAATGCATTAGGAGAAACAACTGTAAACACTTCTAACACTCTACAAAAATCCACAACAAATACAAGTCTAAACCACCAATAGAGAAAAAAGCAAAAAATAAAGACCATAAACGATTGCTCTGAAAGCATTTTTTTTTCACTATCAGTCTGTAAGCATTTATTTTCAAAACAACTTTAACTACAGACTAAAAAGTACAGTTTTGTACCTACCATAAATGTAGATGTTCGAGTGCTAATACAGCTGCAGTAATCACATATGGGGTTCTCTGCCGTCAGGCGGGTCCTCGGTCGGCCGAATTCCAAAGTCTAGGTCCGGCGTCGGTTGTTGTCGCTTTCTTTCCTGACGTCAGTGCGACAGGGGTATATAAGACACAGCCGACGCCATATTCTTCAGTCTTTCTTGCCCCAGATGTCAGGTGCCCCCAGAAGGAAGGCAATACATAAATTATATATAGAAATATATTCAAGCAATGCAATGTAATCAAAAAACAGTAGTTGCAAGCAAATACACCATAGGAGGATAACCCAAATTAGGCTGTATGAGGAGGTGTTAGCCACTAGTCCTTTACCAAGAGGGGAAGGAGGGAGGGAAACCTGTACTGCAGCTGTATTAGCACTCGAACATCTACATTTATGGTAGGTACAAAACTGTACTATGTTCATCGGGCATACAGCTGCAGTAATCACATATGGGTAGAATCCCAAAGCTACGCACAGGGTGGTAGGCACTAGGAGGAACTGGGATGAGCCAGAATGCCCTGCAACACAGCAGTGGCAAAGCCTGCTCTAGTTTTGGAATATAAAGGCAGGTGGTAGTGTTTTGTGAAGGTATGCACAGAACTCCAAGTGGCTGCCTCCAAAATATCTTTGGTAGGAACTCCTCTGAGGAAGGCTGTAGAGGTAGCTGTGGCCCTGGTGGAGTGGGATCTGATGCCTGTAGGGACAGATTTCCCATGATAGGAGTAACAAAATCGTATGCAGTGGCCTATCCATTTTGAAATTGTCTGTTTGGTAACAGGCTTCCCTTGGAGCTCCCACAGCATAGGACACAAAAAGTTGGTCTGATTTTCTGAAAGGCTTTGTTCTGTCCAAATAATAACGTAGCTGTCTATGGATGTCTAAGGAATGTAGCAGCCTTTCCCCTTTGTTTTGAGGATTGGGGTAAAAGGTAGGTAAGTGTATGGCTTGATTTAAAGCTACCCTGGATACCACTTTAGGCATAAATGAAGGGTTGGTTCGAAGGGAAACCCTGTCCTGATGGAAGATGAGAAAGGGCTGCACAGCCATGAGGGCTTGTAGTTCTGAAACCCTACGAGCTGAGGTAATGGCCAGAAGGAAAGCTGTTTTCCAGGACAAATATTGCAAATCTGTTGAGGCAGCTGGTTCAAAGGGAGGCAATGTTAATTTTTCTAGAATGTAATTAAGATCCCAGGCTGGCACTGGTTGTTTCCTTGGTGGTCTTATATTCTTAGCCCCTCTGAGGAACTGTCTTAAAAATGGGTGAGAGAATAACAGTGGATCCGTGTTGAATTCTGCAGAAATGGCTGAGGCATGGATTTTTATGGAGGAAAATGAAAGTCCACTGTTCAACAGCTCAGCTAGATACTGTAATACCTGAGGCAAATTCAGTTTTCTAGGGTCCTGGCCTTTTTTCTCATTCCAAGTGCAAAACCGTTTCCATTTTGCGGAGTAAGCCTTTCTAGTAGATGGTCTTCTGGCCTCCAGAATGACGTCCTGCACCTCTTTGGGGAGTAGGGTCTGTTGTGGTGTTAAGGAATTTTCCATGCAGCGAGATTGAGTGTTTTCAGCTGACTGTGAAGAGTTTTGTAGCTGTGCTGAGTCAGCAGAAGAGGCATTAGAGGTAGAGGCCAGGGAGGAGTATGTGTTAGGCTCCTCAGGAGTGGGTACCAGTGCTGTCTTGGCCAGTCTGGAGCAATCAGTATCATCTTCGGTCTGTCTGCTCTTGCTTTCAAGAGCACCTTGGGCAGAAGAGGCAGAGGTGGGAAAGCGTACACTGTCCATGCTGTCCAACTGAATGAAAGGGCGTCCACTCTCCAGGCCTTTGGATGAAAGGTCCTTGAACAAAACTTTTCCAATTGATGATTCCTGTGGCAGGTGAAGAGATCTATGTCTGGCCTCCCCCACGCTTGGATTATCTTTGTAAACACCTGATGATGCAACTTCCATTCGTGCGGATCTGTCATATTTCTGCTTAGATTGTCTGCCAGCGTGTTTTCCAAACCTGGCAAGTACTGTGCTTGAAGTTCGATTTGCCATTCCAGAGCCAAGTTCCAAAGAGTCATGGCTAGTCTGCACAGGGGGTATGAATGTGTTCCTCCTTGTTTGTTTATGTACCACATAACTGTGGTGTTGTCTGTTCTTATCAATAATTGTCCTGGATGCAGGAGGTCCTTGAATGCTGTAATTGCATTTATCACTGCTAGCATTTCTTTTTGATTGATGTGAAGGTGCTTTTCCTTTTGAGACCATTTGCCCTGAATGCACCTGCCCGTCATGTGCGCCCCCCAGGCGTAATCTGAGGCGTCTGTTGTGATGACTTGATTTGCTTGAGGCTTGCAGAATGGGAGACCTGTGTTTGTTTGACATGCTTGGGCCCACCATAGAAATTCCTTTTGCAAACATGGAATTATTGGTATTATTGTTTCCAAATTGTGGCTGTGTTGAGACCATAGGTTTTTTAGGTATCATTGAAGTTTTCTCATATGCAACTTTGCACATGGGATTAAAAGAATGCAAGATGCCATGAAGCCCAGAGCCTGCAGGATTTTCCTTGCAGTAAGCCTGGTACAATTTGCTAGTATTTTGAAGTACTGAGTTAGTTGCCCCTGTTTTTCTGGCGTAAGGTAGGCCATCTGGGTGTTTGTGTCCAAGTTGGCACCCAGGAAAGTTATTTTCTGAGATAGTGTTAGCCTGGATTTCTCTTTGTTGATTGTGTATCCCAGAGAATTCAGTAACCGTGTTGCATAAGCCAGATGTTCCAGAAGTATGTGCTTGCTGTCCGCTTGGATCAGGCAGTCGTCCAAATAAGGGTAAATTTGTATCCCTTGAAGTCTGCAGTAGGCAATTACTGATGCCAGGCATTTCGTGAATACTCTGGGTGCAGTAGATAAGCCAAAGGGCAATGCAGAGAATTGATAGTGGATTGAACCTGCAAGAAATCTGAGGTATCTTCTGCAGCTTTGTCTGATTAGGACATGCAGGTATGCCTCCTTGAGGTCCAATGTTACCAGCCAAAACTCCTTGCCCAGCATGGGAAGAAGCTGCTGTAAAGTGAGCATCTTGAATTTTGGTACGAGTAGAAATGTATTTAGGAAGGATAAGTCCAAAATGGGTCTCCAGTCGGTTCCTTTCCTTGGTACCAGAAATAGTCTGGAATAAAAACCATGACCTTGTTCGTGAGTAGGTACCTCTTGATTAGCTTTCATGTCCATGAGTTTTGAAATTTGTATTTGTGCCTCTGCCCTTTGATTGTGTGGCAGGTTTGACATGCCTCTCATTTTTGGAAGAGTGTGAAAATGAAATCTGTAGCCTCTGTTTATAATGTCCAGGATCCATTTGTCTTTTGTGATATGCCAATTTCTTGTAAATAATGCCAGCTTTCCTCCCAAGGGAGCTGCCAGCTGAGACTTGCTTGGCATGAAAAGGAGGAAGTCATTGGGTTTGTTTTCTGTATTGTTGTGCACTGTCTTCGCCACCTCTTGGTGCTGGGGTTTGCCATTGCCTGCCTCTATATGATCCTTGAGATTGTCCTCTGCCCCTAGTGCGCCTGTATTTACCTCTTTGGGGCTTGTCCGTGGGCTGGAAAGGACCAGTTTTTAGAAGGCCAATTTCTGCTAAAACGAGGTGGTTGTACCTGTAGAAAAGCCTTGACAGTTTGCATAGATTTAGCTTTTTCCTCCATTTTCCGTAGTATCTCCTCAGCATTAGTACCAAATAGTACATCCTTTTGTAAAGGAGCATCTAGTAGTTTAGCTTTAACATGATCAGGCAAGCTTTGTTCCCTAAGCCAGGCATGTCTACGAATGACTGATGCTGTAACAGCAGCTCTACTTGAGGCCTCTAAGGCATCATAGCCACATTGTAAGGTGTGTTTACCCACTTGTTCTGCACTATGCATCATATCCTGCAATTCCTTCAAATCTGATTGTTCAGGTTGAAACATTTTATTTCTTAATTGTGATAACAGAAACTGCTGATATTTAAGCATATGGAACTGACAGTTTAAGGCCCTCATGGCTAGGGTGGCCGAGGTGTATACCTTTTTTCCCCACCGTTCTAAGGATCTAGATTCTCTTTCGGAAGGTAGTGGATTCTTGGCAGTAGAGGCCTTCATTCCCTTGGGGCCTTGAGAAATGGTTTCAGGGTCAGCATTATGGCTTTTGAAAAGAAATTGGTGAGAGTTAGGAACTCTGTAGTACCTATCAGGTTTGACTGGGGCAGGAGGCAGGGAATCTGGATTAAGACAAGCCTCCGAGTAAACATCATCAAGTATGTCCAAGACAGGAGTTATAGCCAGAGGTCTGTGTTGAGGTAACAAAAGAAATTCTCTAAGCCTTTTCTTGGAATCAGAAAAGTTTTGGCCTTCCCAATGGAAGTGTTCCCTCAAGGTGTGCAAGGTTTCCCCAAAAGAAAAATCCTCTGGGGGAGATACAGAAGGAATGGACTGTTCTGCATCAGAATCTTCATAAGGGGAGTACGAGTGTTCCTCTACATCAGAATGTTCTGAGAAAATGGAGCCCTGTTCAGAAGAGGGAGAATCTTCCTCCACTCTGGGTCTCTTGTCTGGAGGGGGTTGGGAACCCCTGATAAGAGTAATTAAATCCTCAGCCATTTTAAGCATCTGCTTTTTAGGCATGGGGCCTGGGGATGGGCCCTGAGCAACAGGCCTCTTGGGATACATGGCTGATTTGGACTTAGTAAAGGCCTTAATGGAAAAGGAAGATGAGGGCCTAAAGACACCCTGGGTGGAAGTGGACCTGTCCACATTAGGAGGCTCAACACTCACAGTGGCTTCGGTGGTTGTAGTCTGAGTAAGGGCCGAGGTACCTGCGGTCTCGGTTACAGAAGACCCCGCCAAGGAAGTGTTGTCGGTAGTCAGGGACTGCATAGGCGTCTCACTGAGAACCGGACCATGTGCAGCCGGTTTGGGCGTGGTGTCGGTGGAGACCGCTGACCTCGCGTGTCGGTCCTTGTCCTTGCGTTTTTTGGACAAAACGGTAGTCGGGAGTCTCCGACGACATTTTATAATCAAAGGCTTTACCAAAATAATGTTGGGCGAACTCCGTCCAACGCTTAATAGTGCGTTTATTGAAAGTAGCGCAAAAGCGACAGCCCGAGACGTTGTGGTCTGGGCCTAAACAAGGTATGCAGAGGGAATGGAAATCCTTATGCGGTATTTGCTTCCCACAAGAAATACAATTGTTAACTTTGTCTGACATCGGTCTGAGGCAAGAAAAGTTTCCCCAATGGGGTACTTAGCTTTAAAGAAGACTTCGGTTTCCAATTTTTCGTAAATTAAGGAGCTGGCCAACCGGCACTTGCGAACTGCTTCTGCTTCGGGCACCGCGCGGCAAAAAAGACTGAAGAATATGGCGTCGGCTGTGTCTTATATACCCCTGTCGCACTGACGTCAGGAAAGAAAGCGACAACAACCGACGCCGGACCTAGACTTTGGAATTCGGCCGACCGAGGACCCGCCTGATGGCAGAGAACCCCATATGTGATTACTGCAGCTGTATGCACGATGAACATCCTGTAGCAAGACTGGGTTAAGGATAAGAAATCTGACTGATAAGCAAATGAAAACCCAATTCAAAATGGCACCCAAAGAATCAAGGGAGTGTATGATGACTTAAGTAAGCATCTATTCTGACAGGAAAATTTTTCCAAAAATGAAAAGGAACAAACTGATATTCAATGTAGTTCTAGAAGACATACTCAGGTTAAAAAATAAAACAAAATACCTACTAGAATTTAAGAAAATATAACCAGATAGCATGGGGACATTTTTCTACTGACTGCACCACTGAAGAGATATGGAGTTGGGTCCCCCAAGAACTGTGCATTGTTGCTAAAGGGGAAGGGTTAGGGTGGGCTTGGAAAGTTTTATGACAAGGCTAAGTACCAGCTGGTCTTAGTCCTACAAGTGAAGGATATGAAACTACCAACATCAAAGTTGCCCCTAATTTAGACTATGAGTAGAGGCATCACCCCTAATGGCTAACTTAAAAACTTGGTCTGCCTGATTACAACTTTTCTGTTTTAATGGGTGCGGTGTAAAATTTTGAACATTCAAATTACTTGAATTTTGGAAACCATTGCTGATGTAGTTTTCTAGCATGTGCTGGCAATGATTCATCACTGCAGGGAAATATCATACTTCTTACAGGTGCAGTAAGTGTGGAATTGGTATATTTAAATCAGGGGGTGTGTGAGGCTTGCCCCTGCAAATGCATTTTAATTTATTTATTTTTTTGTGATTTTTAGTACATTTTAGGGGTTTCACTGTGTTTTGGCATTTTATTATTTTATAAATCATACATACATATGTAAATAGACACACATGCATGCATACATACTGTACATCTATGTGTGTGTGTGTGTGTGTGTATATATATATATATTATATATATATATATATATATATATATATATACACACACACACACACACACACACACACACACACACACACACACACACACATTTTGTGGATTCGGATTTTGCTTGCTGATTTAACATTCACAGTTTCTGCAGTCATGCTTTATTGTTATAATTGCATTAATACAAACTATTGTTCAGTTTCCAACAAATCACTTTTATCTCTGTCTACAATGAAGAACCGGTTAATACTGATCCAACTAATAATGAAATTTAAGATCTTCCAATCCTGGTTCAAAATATTTTAAACCAAGATGAAAACTGTTGCTTCTCTACAAGATTTATAGATTTTCGTAGATGCCTCTTATTTATTCTACTCCTTAATTGAGCACAGCTGAGATTTAAAGTCCTGAACACAGGTATATTATATTTATTTATGTATTATTATTAATTTATCGCATTTGTTGACTGGGAATGTTCACTAGGCCAAAGAGTGCCTGATTTCAGTGGAGGCCCAGGAAGAAAAGCTCCAGACAGATACAACATAATAACAATACAATGCTTACAATGTGATAGAAGACCAGATAACAGATATATCAGTTCAAACTGCTAAAGCACAATATTTAAGGCAAAGTCAGTTGCATTTATGAAACCACCTTTTGAGTTTGCTTAAAACATCTGAATGTGGATCCTCCTACCACAAACGAATTAATACATAAAACAACCTGTGTGTCTGCTATCTATATACTGGGCCAGAAACAACAAATGCAAATAGTAAATACTACTGTACAAAGCTAATTCATTTCCCTTATCCTGAAACAGCAATTTAGGACTAAACACTTCGAGCCACTGTAAAAGATCTGCAGTTAATTAATCACACATACTCCATGCATGATAAGCTCAGATGCTATGCCACATACTAGGTTTGCAATACATACATCCTTTAGGTCTGAAAGACTTGCTATAGTCAAATGTGCATAAAACAATATTATAGTAACAAAAATTATATTTTAAACTCATATCACTTTATAGATGCACCTGTGTGCACGTATTTCCATTAAGCCTACATCTGGCTGCATTCAAATACATAACATGACAATGTCAGTATAGAAGGTCAAAAATTAAATAGGGCTAGCGGGGGTCTAGATTAAACTGTGGCAAACATGGTCAAAAGATTCTGTACTTGGTTAACAACTAGCAGCACTATTATGTGATATGTCTTCTGTCAAAGAGCTACACTCTTGGTAGCAGCAATTAACGGACTGTACAATTTTCATGGTGTCATACTGAAAGATATATATGTATTAAATAATAACTTTATTATGCAGAACTGGCCACATTTCTAAGCAATATGTACTTTAACACCCACACAAAACACTATGAAAGCCAATTCACATTTGCAAATGACAGTGTATCCTCCAAGTATTTCATACAAACATGCTTTGTTGCTCTAGTCAAGTACAGGAATAAAGCCGTGACTATGGACCAATCAACCAGGGTTCAATTAGCAACTCAGGCAACTGACAGAGCTTTTGGGAGGGAAGGACGTGTCCATCCTGTGTGGGAGGTATTCGATGACACTACGTTAGGGGGAGGTGTGGTCCAAAGAGAGAAGAAGCCCTCAGGTGTAATCAATGAGTATGGGAGGAGGGGCAAGCATAAGGAAGAGGAGGAGGAGAAAAAAAATGAGCATTTCATACAAACATGCTTTGATCTATTACCCGAATCCTCACAATACCATCTAAAGCAGCCACCTGAGCCTGTCACTATTTAACTCTCCCAGAAATATTCTGTCAATCGATACTTACACAGGGTCTTTCCAGAAAGGACTGGGACATCAGAAGAAGTGCTTTCAGACTGGCAACAGTTTTTACACTCTGCAAAATCTAGTGACTCCTCAGTAAATGGAAAAAATAAGTTTCACACAATGAGCAGATAAAGTAAGTGAACCAAAGCTAAAATAAAATCCAAGTCAGTCAAAAGTTACTCCACTCACAGGACTGCAGATCTGTATACTTTTAGCTGACACTCTGATCTGTACTATGTAAATTTCCCACCCTCCTCTTGACAAAAAGCTACAAAAGAATTTCCCCATCAGGGCTCGAACATTAGGAGAAATACAGTAAACTCTCAGTTAACTGGCACGTATGGGGATTGGTAAATGTAGTTTCTGCTTGCTTCAGAGTCACTATTAATTATAGGCCTGACTAATACTGTACCCTATACTGTTTGGTTTGACTTGTTCTCACGTTGGGGAGAGAGGGAATTTATTCCTATCTTCCTTTTAAAACTCTAAATCTCTAAAAACATAAGGGATGTTTCTGCGGGGGTGGGGGGACAGAAAGTGCAACATATGAAAATTGTACTGCATTTCTTCAATTTTTTTTGCCGGTTGCTTGAGTGTCAGTTGCTCGAGTTCCAGTTAACTTGCCTTCAGACTGACAACTGGTGCTCCACCCCCTCTATTCTACAGACAACTCAGGAAAAGATAAGAAACAGAATGGGTTGGAAACAGGAAGTAGGTAAAGGAAATGAACAAAATTCTAAAATGAAATAAACTCGGTCTACAGTCCTTCCACTCACACTGTTCAAATGACAAATGGAGGTAATGCATCAGATAAATAACCCTAACTCGTCATGCTGAAGCAGGAAAAGACAGACAGAGTGGCTTAACAGAGAGAGAGAGAGGTCAACAAAGTCTCTCTTTCTCAAAGAACAAGATAAGTAAACACTCATATATCAGTACTATCTTGACAGAATTTCCTGAACTTCGTCAACAAAATGGACAGATTCCAAGCAGTCTGTCATAAGAGGCCTGGAAGGAGGCAAACAGTGAAAATCAGGAAATTTTGCCATTTTTTTCCAGATGTAATCTATAGTACTTCATAAAGGCATGCTAAGATGACCAGCACATACCTCTGAACTGTTCAGATTTTCAAAGAATGTCCAGATTTTTGGCTCATATTTTTGGTCTGTTCCTCACAAAATTTGTGTTTTTCTGGCAAATCACTGGGATGATCTGACGACTGAAGTCACTAAATAATTGTATACACTTTAGTTTCAGACTTTAGACCCTTCAGAAAAAATGTGTGTTAAACCAAACCATGCTACTCTAGTAACGTTCTAAGTTGATAAAACCAATATTTAAAATATGTCCCTATTTTGGGCCTTTGTCCCCCCGTTTTGTTGGGCTTTGTCCTGATTTCTTAAACTAAGAGGTTGAGAGGTATGTCCAGCTTGCCTCAGCATAAACATTAGCAATGGAAAAACTCCCAAAGCATGCACTAAAGTTAGTGATACCATACAAGCCGAATACAATTTGAATGCAATAAAATGAGATAACCAAGCTTCTTGGTGCTGAAAATACACAGGTAGCCTGTTATTTGCAGACAGTTTGATTACTGGATGCTCTTCTGATTCTGGAGGAAAGATGATACATTAATTGAAATGTCTTACAGGGGATACTTAAGCCTTCTACAAATATCACAACAGTTGATGTAATTACGAATATGAAGCAAATGCCTAACACTTTGTTCAAGCAAATCACAGACACTGTTACAGAGAAATAGTTGATTAGACCTCAAGAGGAACCCATCTTCATGAAACATCAAACATAACTGTTTACATTTAACAGTTTGGTGTTCTTACGTAATTGCTATAGATGTGACAACAACCACAAAGAGAGTCTTCTGGAAAAAATGCATCTGCAGTCCTTACAAAATGTGGTCCTGTCCTGTCATCAGGGCCCTTGATCGGCGGCCGATTCCAAAGTGGGTCTCTGGCTGCTGGTGTGTCGCACTTCACTTTCGGCGGCGTCATGCAAGTTTTTCGTATAAAGGCATCAGCCGCACGCCATTTTCCCATTGTGTTTCTTGCCCCAGATGCCAGGTGCCCTTGGGGCTGGATTGGCTAATAAATGCCAAAAATCAATGAATAGTAGAGAGAAAATAAATAACATAAAATAAGCATGCCATATATAATATACAACACCATAATAGATCCCCCATCCCCAAGCTATCTGAAGTGGGGCCAATACCCTAGAATGGTGGGAAGGGAAGGTGGGTGGGAGTAATCCCAGATGCATTGGTATCTTCTGCAAATTGGTCGTATGGGGACGTGCAGGTATGCCTCCTGAGATCTAGAGTTTCCAGCCAGCCAAGAGACTCCTTGCAAAAGAAGCTGCTGGCTGGTCAGCATTTTTTTTTTTTGAATGAACAATGAATGTGTTTAGGCCTCCATTTGCTCTCTTTTCTTGGTACCACTGTAAGAAATCTTTCACTGTTGTACAGATTTTTTAGCTCTCTCTTCCATTTTTTAGGTACCTGCTCTTGAGGAAAATAATAAGTGACCTTGTCCATGGGTGCATCAAAGCTTGATTTTGACATGGTCTGGTAATGCCTGCTCTTTCAACATGCAATGTCTCCTGATAACTGTGCCAGTCCTTGGCTGATCTAAAGGAAGCCTCCAGTGCATCACAGCCACATTTCAAAGAATGGTTACCTAACCTGCTGTATGTACCATTTCCTTTACATATTTTTTATTTAAAGATTCTTCAGAGGACAGCTTTTTTTTTTAACTGGTCTGGCCAAAACTCTTGATTGATATTGAAAATTGGCAGTTGGCAGCCCTAGCTGACAAAGTGAAACTTTTTAGGGCGGAGGTAATGAATCAGGAGCAGTGCAAGCGCATTTAAATGCATCATCTACAACAGAAGAACTGGAGGTATAGCTAAAGGGAGGCTGAAGGAATGGACTCTTCAGCATCAAGTCTTTCGTGGGGAGTAAAAGCCTCAGGAGGTCTGTATGTTCTGTGAGTCATCAAGTGAATCATCTCTGGATACTGGCTCAGGGCTCAGGGCTCTGAGCCTCTTCTCTGGAGGTGGATGAGAGGTCCTGTCTGGATGAGGCTGGGATCCTGGATTAGAAATGAGATCCTCAGCCAAAGAAAGCATAGCAGAACTGCAACTGGGGCTGTGAGAGGGGGCAGGCCGTTTGTTTTTGGCCGCTTTTTTGAAGCTTTGGCTGCTTTTTGCCCATATGGGCCGCAGGACAGCAGCTCCGCAGGCAGGGCAGGAAGTGAAATAGGAATAGTGTCTGATAATTCCTGAAACGCCAATGAAGGTTGGATTTCAGAACAGAAAAGCAGGTGTATTTCAGTTGAAAAGAGGCCGTGGACTGGGCCTAAACAAGGTAATCAGTAGTAGTGGAATCTTTGCTAGGTATTTGTTTCCAGTTAGTTAAACAGTTATTCACTTTTCTCAAAAGAAGGAGGAAAAAAAATGGGCTGATGATGCCTATACCGAAAAACTGCAGCGATGGCGTCGGGTGAAGCCGAGTGAACCAAGCACCCAGACCCAGACTTTGGAATGACTACCCATTTGTAAGGACTGCAGATGCATCCTTGAAGGACATCAGATATGACATTTGCACAATACAGAAGGGTTGAAAAAATTAAAAAGTAAATAAACTGATAATAAAATTTAGGTCCCAGTGATTTGCTGAGGTGCCTGAAACAGGAATATCTGTTTCAAACATTGTTTGATTCACATTTGCTGACTCCTTAAGTCTACTTTCTACCAAGTCAATGTTCATCACTGTGGCCAAGAAAAGCAGCTTTTAAGTACAACATCTCTCCCAGTTAAAGAAATACTTGAGGCAGGCCAATCAACATTGAATCAAGGCAGAGGGGATCAAGATTCTTTACCTAAAATTAGGTTTTAGTTTTTGAAGTATGCAGTGTAATTTAGATAAGTGTTATTAGAGCCGTTGACTTTGTGATAGTTTCATCCAAAAGGCCAGCACAAAGAAAACGGTTCATTTTAATTTATAGATTTATTAACCCACCAGGCACGAAAGATTCTTTTGACCAGAAATCACATGTTTATGCTGGAGAGGTGGGTGGGGAAGAAAGATAGCAAACTACACTGCAGCAGAAGAAAGGACAGGAAGGCATAAATAAAGAAATGATTCACTTGAGGGAAAAGCTGTTTACTAAACATACTTGCCAGGAGGCTTCTAGGCTGATCTTTGCCAGGCAGTTTTCCAAGTGCAGCACTTTAGAGAAGCTGTAGCTGCTGGCTCAAATGGTGCAACGGTGAGCTTCTCTAACACATAGTTCAAGTCCCAGGGCGGTAGAACTGGCCTCCTGGGGGGGCCTGAGGTGTAGAACTCCTTTCAGGAATAACTTCACTTGAAGTCTAGAAGCAAGTGGAGAGTGAAGAGGTAGACAAGTAAAAATAGCAACAATGTGGACCTTAGAGGAATATGCCAACCTTGTCTGCAACAATTCACACAGATAGGATAGTGCTAAGTGGACCTCTCCTTGAAATGGGTCTAGCTGTCTTTTTAGACATCAAAAGGAGAACCTTTTCCATTTGGACAGATACAATCTCCTAGTATTGAGTTTCCTGGCCCCTGCAGGACATTTAGCATGTCCACAGAGTAAATGTGACTGGAAGGGATCAAAACTATCACCCACAGAGTTAGGCTCAGAGATTCCAAGTGGGGATGGATTACGGATCCCTTGTCCTGTGTGAGTAGGTCCGCTCTGTGAGGTAACTTGTGATGACTGCCCCTGGCTAAACGCAGAAGGAGGGGGAACCAGTGCTGTCTTGGCCAAAAGGGAGTCATCAACAAGATTTTGGGTTTGTTCTGCAAAATTTTCATTAGGACTTTTTGTAAGAGTGGAAAGGGGGGAAATGTCTACAGAAACATCCCCTTCCTTAAGATAGAGACGGCGTCAGTCGCCCTCGCTAGGGGGTTGGGTACCCTGGTACAAAACTATAGAAGTTGTCTGTTCAAAGGTGAGACAAACAGATCTATTTGTGGCATACCCCACTTGTGGGCTATACCCAGAAACACATTTTTGTGCATCATCCATTCATGGGATTGTGAGATGGACCTGCTCAAGATTTCTCTGAGTGTTCTGAGCTGAGGGGATATAGACAGCCTGCAGAATGACTCCAAGCTGGACCGCCAATTCCCAGGCCTGGAGTGCAAGTCTGCATAGCAAGTATGATCTTGTTCCCCCCTGTTTATTCACATACCAAAGAACAGTGGTGTTGTCTGTGAACAACTTCAGGGATCCTTGCTTCAGAATATCTTGGAAGGCCCTCAGTGCAAAGATGAGAGCCCTCATTGGAATCATTCTGCAAGCTGTCTATATCCCCTCAGCTCAGAACACTCAGACAGACATCTTGAGCAGGTCCATGTCACAATCCCATGAATGGATGCGACACAAAGATGTGTTTGCAACAGCTGGAAAGACCACAGAAGTATCTCACCAAGAGGATCACTGGCCTCAAAAGTACAGTTGTGTACACTTACCATAAATGTAGATGTTCGAGTGTATTCACTGTTGCAGTCATTACATTTGGGTAATCTGCTGGCAGGTTGCCCTCAGTCGGCCTGAATTACAAAGTCTTGGGTCCTGCGTCGGTTGCTGTCTTCTCTTCCATGACGTCAGGTCATCAGGGATATAAAACATGCAGCCGACACCATTTTCTTTCGTTTTTCTTGCCCCCGATATCAGGTGCCCCCAAAAAGGTAGCAATATATATATATATATATATATATATATATATATATATATATATATATATATATATACACACATATATATATATACACACATATATATATATATATATAAATATAAATACATGCATCAATATAAACTTTACCTTCATCTACAAGCAAATACACCACATAGGTTGTAGAAGATACTGAAGGAAAGATAAACTTCAGAGTGACCGGGGGATGGCGGGAGGGTTACCTGGACTGCAACAGTGGATACACTCGAACATCTACATTTATGGTAAGTGTACACAACTGTACTATGTTCTTCATGTTTCACTGTTGCAGTCATTACATTTGGGTAGAATCCCAAAGCTATCGTTGGGAGGCTGGAGCTAAACAGCATTAGGTGCGGCTATAAGGCCCTGCAGCACTGAAGTGGCAAAGCCTGCCCTGGACTTAGAGTAGAGAGGCAAATGGTAATGCTTTGTAAAGGTGTGAACAGAACTCCAAGTAGCAGCCTCTAGAATGTCTTTGGTTGGTACTCCTCTGAGAAAGGCTGCTGAAGTAGCTGCAGCTCTGGTGGAATGAGACCTAATGCCCTTGGGCACAGTTTACCATGGTGTAAGTAGCAGAAACGGATGCAGTGGCTTATTCACTTTGAAACTGTCTGCTTTGAAATAGCTTTTCCTTCTGATCCTGCAGCATATGACACTAGTAATTGCTCAGTTTTTCTTAGAACTTTACTCCTGCTCAAGTAGAATCTTAGCTGTCTGTGTACGTCCAAGGAATGCAGAATTCTCTCCCCTTTGTTCTGCAAATTTGGATAAAAAGTTGGCAGATGAATTGTTTGGTTAAGAGCCACACTGGAAACCACCTTAGGCATAAAAGTAGGATTTGTCCTCAGAGACACCCTGTCCGGGTAAAATATGATAAAAGGCTCTACAGCCATGAGGGCCTGTAGCTCTGAAACTCTTCTTGCTGAAGTAATTGCTAGTAGCAGAGCTGTCTTCCATGATAAGAACTTTATATCAGCGGTAGCAGCTGGTTCAAATGGAGGCAGGGTGAGCTTTTCCAACACATAATTGAGGTCCCATGCAGGCAATGGTGATCTTCTAGGGGGCCTTAAATTTTTGGCTCCTCTAAGATACTGCTTTAGTAAAGGATGAAAAAAGATTGGTGGCTCTGTGTTGTAATGAGCCGAAATGGCAGAGGCATGAATTTTGACTGATGAGAAAGATAGGCCTTTGTCAAGCATCTCAGTTAAGTATTGTAATATCTGAGGAATATTTGGTTCTGCTGTATCAGTTCCTTGTGCTGGATTCCAAGCACAAAATCTCTTCCACTTATCAGCATAAGATTTTCTATTACTAGGCCTTCTGGCTTCCAAAATGACATCCATCACAGCTTTACTGAGAGGTGTTGTTTGTATGATTACATGATTAGTCATGCTGCCAGGTTTAGAGTCTGTAGTTGATGGTGCAGGATCTGACGGTTTTGCTGGGATAGTAGTTGTGGTCTTTGAGGCAAGGTCCATGCTGGGTATTGAGACAAGTTCCTTAGGATTGGGTACCAGTATTGGCGAGGCCAGTCTGGGGCAATTAATATCATCTTTGGCTTCTCTTGTCTGACTTTTAGGAGGACCTTGGGTAGAAGAGGCAGAGGAGGAAAGGTGTAAACTGAGTTTTTCCAACTGAAGGATAGGGTGTCCACTTTCCATGCTTGTCTGTGATAAGTCCTAGTGCAGAATTTTTTCAATTGATAATTTTGAGGAGAGGTAAACAGATCTATGTCTGGGCTCCCCCATTTCTCTGTTATCATGCTGAAGACTTGTGGATTTGGTTTCTACTCGTGAGGATCCATAAGGTTTCTGCTTAAATTGTCTGCCAGAGCGTTTTGTTTTCCTGGCAGGAATTGGGCTTGAAGATGTATTTGGTAGGTCAAAGCTGTGTCCCACAGTGCCATGGCTAATCTGCAAAGGGGGTATGAGTGTGTGCCCCCTTGCTTGTTTATATACCACATGACTGTGGTGTTGTCCGTCTTTATCAGTAGTCGTCCTGGATGAAGTAAATCCTTGAAGGCTGTTAGGGCATTTTGAACAGCTAGCGTCTCTTTCTGGTTGATATGTAGATGCATTTGTTTTGGTGACCATATGCCCTGAATGCATCTTCCTGCCATGTGGGCCCCCCAGGCATAATCTGATGCGTCTGTTGTTAAGGTCTGGCTGGCAGGGGGTACAGTGAAGGGCCGTCCCATGTTTTGGTGACAGGCCTTTGCCCACCATAGAAACTCCTGTTGCAGGCAGGGAATGAGAGGAATCATTGTTTCCAGACTGTGTGAATGTTGACTCCATAAACTTTTTAGGTACCACTGAAGTTTCCTCATGCAATCTTGCATATGGAATTAGTAGGATGCAGGATGCCATGAAGCCCAGAGCCTGCAGAATATGTCTTGCAGAAGGCTGGGTTTTTGATGCCATCAGTTTGAAGTAAGTAATCAGTTGCCTTTGTTTGTCTGGCGTAAGGTAAGCCATCTGGGCAGTTGTATTCAAGCTTGCACCCAAGAATGTTATCTTTTGAGAGGGTACCAGTTGTGATTTATTTTTGTTTATTGTGTACCCTAGGCATGTTAGAAGCCTTTTCACAAATGCCAGGTGTCGAAGAAGAGTGTCCTTGTTCTCTGATTGAATCAGACAGTCATCCAAGTAAGGATATATCTGTATACTTCTTTGTCTGCAAAATGCAATTACTGGTGCCAGGCACTTTGTAAATACCCTGGGCGCAGCAGATAAGCCAAAGGGCAGTGCAGAGAATTGGTAATGCATTAAGCCAGCCTTGAATCTGAGGTATCTTCTGCATGATTGTCTTATTGGAACATGCAGGTATGCCTCTTTTAGGTCTAATGTCACCAGCCAAGCATTCTTGCCCAGCATGGGCAGAACCTGCTGCAAAGTCAGCATTTTGAATTTTGGAATGTCCAGGTATGTGTTCAAAATTGATAAATCCAGTATCGGCCGCCAGGCCTTGTCCTTTCTGGGAACCAAGAACAGTCTTGAGTAAAAACCTTGTCCTTTTTCCTGTTCTGGTACTGGTTGAATGGCCCCCATATCCATGAGGGACGTAACCTGTTTCTGTGCCTCTGCCCATTGATTTGTGGGCAGATCTTGCCAACCGTTTGCCATTGGCAGAGTGTGGAAATGGAATCTGTATCCCTGTGATGCTATGTTTAGTACCCACTTGTCCTGGGTTATTAACTGCCAATTTTGAGCAAAAAGTGCTAATTTTCCCACTAAGGGTGCTGTCAAAAGATAAGTGCTTGGCATAGGCAGAGGGAAGTCATTGGGACTGTTTTCTGTAGGTTTGCGCTTTATCTCCCCCTGATTTGGAGGTAGATGTGCCCCATTGCTTTGACCTGTATGAATCTTGCGCCTGGTATCTGGAACCCTTTGGGCATCTAGATTTGCCTCTTTGAGCTCTGTCTGACACAGGAAAGGACCAATTTTTTGTAGGCCAGTGTCTACTGAATCTTGGTGGCCACACTTGTAAGAAGTCTTTAACAGTTTGCATAGACTTAGCTTTGTCTTCCATTTTCTTTAACACCTCGTCTGCCTTAATACCAAACAGAGAATCATGCTGTAAAGGTGCATCTAGCAATTTAGCTTTAACATGATCAGGCAAATTTTGTTCCTTTAACAAGGCATGCCTCCTAATCACAGATCCAGTAACTGCGGCGCTGCAGGAGGCCTGTAAGGAATCAAAACCACATTGCAAAGTATGTTTTCCAACTTGTTCATCTGCATGCAATAATTCCTGCAATTCTTTATTTTCTGCACATTCTGAAATCAACATCATTTTCTGTTTCAGCAATCCCATAACATGTTGTTGGTACTTAAGCATATGAAATTGACAGTTTAAGGCCCTGACTGACAAGGGTGCAGATGTATAAACCTTTTTTCCCCATCTGTACAGTGCCCTTGAATCTCTGTCAGAGGGGGTAGGATTTTTTGCTCTTGAGGCTTTAACTCCCTTTGGACCCCGTGACATAGTTTCAGGATCAACAGCAGGATTTCTAAATAAAAATTTATGTGAGTCAGGGACCCTGTAATATCTGTCAGGCTTACTGGGAGCCGGAGATAAGGAGTCAGGGGTCAAGCTTGACTCCGAAAACACATCATCCACAATGTCTAAAACAGGGGGAATGGCTAAAGGCTTGTGCTGAGGGAGAAGGAAATCCCTGAGCCTCTTTTTTGATTCTGAGAAGTCTTGACTCTCCCATTGAAAATGCTCCCTCAAAGTATGCAAGGTTTCCCCAAATGAATAATCCAATGGAGGAGATGCAGATGGAATAGACTCCTCAGCATCAGAATCCTCATAGGGAGGCATAGATAATTTCTGATCATAAGAGGAATCAGAAGAAATAGAAACTTGATCTGAAGATTCATAATCAGTGACTTGCCTAGGCCTCTTATCTGGAGGGGGATGGGTACCCCGATCAAGGTAATAAGGTCTTCATCCATTTTAATCATCTGTTTTTTAGGCATAGAGGCCTGTGCATGTGGCTCATGCATCGTTTTTTTAGTTTTAGAAGTTGCCTTTATCTTTGGTTTTGCAGCTGTCGTCGGTTTGATATATAAATGTTGAGGTCTGAATACACCCTCAGAAGCCGGTGCCTGCTCAGCAGCTCCGGACCCATCTGAGGGAGATTCATCCGTCGGTCCAATACCTCGAGTATCTTGCGGCATGCCGGACTCCACATGGGTGTCGGTAGAGGCCTGCGACTCGAAGGTAGCGGGTATCAGGGGCTGCAAAAGCACCTCACTGAGTACCAGCGAACCGGCGACTGACTTAGGAGAAGCTTAGTCATCGGTTTTGGATCTCGACTGCCTTTCTCTGTCCTTTTCTTTGCATTTTTTATGTACTCCGGTAGTCGGATTGCTATCCGACGACATTTCTGGGTAGTGAAATCTGTTTCCAAAATACTTTGATGCAAAAATATACCGACGCTTAATAGTGCGTTGGTTAAATCTAGCACAAAACCGACAGCCAGGCACATTGTGATCAGGGCCTAGGCAAGGAATACAGTATAAATGGAAATCCTTATGAGGTATTTGCTTCCCACAACTAATACAATTATTAACTTTTTCTTACATCGGTAAAAAGCAAGAAAAAAGTTTCCCCAACGAGGTACTTAGCTTAAGTGAAGACTTCGGTTCTGAAACTCAAACTTGAATATTTCAGTAGTCGGACGACCGGCACTTGCGAAATGCTTCTGCTTCGGGCACCTCGTGGCAAGAAAGACTAAAGAAAATGGCGTCTGCTGCATGTTTTATACCCCTGACAACCTGACATCATGGAAGGGAAGACAGCAACTGACGCAGGACCCAAGACTTTGGAATTCAGGCCGACTGAGGACAACCTGCCAGCAGATTACCCAAATGTAATGACTGCAACAGTGAAACACGAAGAACATCAGATGCCCTATGCAGCTCGACTGAAGAAACTCCAGCTGTACTCAGTTGCATACCGCCTACTCAGAGGTGATCTCTACCTGACATACAAGGCCATGTCCAACCCAGAATTGATGGACATGCTCCACCTAAAAAAAACCTTATCCCCTTGAGCCACACGCACTAGGGATCTAAACCTCACCACGACAATAAATAGGATGTGCTGGAGGGATAGATTCCTGCCCCAGAGACTTCCCATGCTTTGGAACAAGATTCCAATCTATATTAGGCAGAGTTTCTCACCAACACTCTTCAAAAGAAACCTTGACGAGTGGATGGGAAACAGAAAGTTTACCCCGGGGATCACTTCAGTGGCTCTGCTGGACAGAGACACAGGGAACTAATCTAAGGGGGCGGCGAAAGCCAACACATTCTGGCTAGGCTTATAAATGCCTTCGGGCAGATAGCCTAGTACCTACCTATGAACCTCTCTCTCTGATGCAAATGTGTTGAAGGGGCCTGTCCATGTGCCTTGCACCTTCAAGCTGCCCACAGCAGTTCCCCAACTCAGGTCTGAAGCATCTGTGTACATTTTCTGGACTGGAGTTAGGGGTTGTAAGGGGAGTCCTGGGTTCAGACAGACTTGATCCACCCACCAAAGGATCTCCTTCCTTAGGCATGGTAGGAAGGGAATGGTGTGGGGTCTAAGGGGTTGGAGTGTTGGGTCCATATGGACCTCAGGTACCACTGAAGCTTCCTCATGTGTAGTCTTACCAGTGCCAAATGGGGATTGTAGAAGCCATATGCCCTAAGAGTCTGAGGTACTCTCTTGCTGTCATTGCAGGGGAGTGGATGACAGACAACAGGTATTCCTTCAGGCTATCCACCTTTTGGGGTGGGAGGAATGCCATCATAACATCTGTCCTGATTCTGCACCCCAGAAAACCTAGTCCTGGGAGGGGTTTAAGCTGGATTTGGGGAAGTTGATGGTGAAACCCAGAGATTGCAGACCAGAAAAGACTGTCTGGAGATGATGCTGGAGGGTACAGTAACAATCTGCCTGGATCAGGAGGTAGTCCAGGTATGGGAAAATCTGTATCCCTAGGACTCTGCAAATAGGCTGCCACTGGAGCTGGACACTTGGTGAATACCCTTGGAGCAGTAGATAGTCCAAAGGGTAAAGCAGAGAATTGAAAATGAGAGGAACCCTCACAGAAGTATAAGTACTTCCTGTATTTGGGCCAGATGGGGATATGCAGCTAGGCATCTTTGACGTCCAAGGTGGCCAAAAATGCCTGAGACATTAGCAGTGGAAACAGTCTGAAGTGTGAGCATGCGGAAGGTGGGTACTTGAAGAAAAAGGTTGAGGTGAGAAAGATCCAGGATGGGTCTCCATGGGCCATCCTTTCTCGGGACCTGGAAAAGTCTGAAGTAAAAGCCCCTTTCCTTTTCTGATGCAGGGACTGGTTGGATAGTCCCTTGAGAGAGGAGGCTGTCCAAGACTGGTTGCAATTGGGGCAGCTGGTCATTTGGTGGCTGTCGGATGCCTCTTAAGAGTGGAGGAATGGCCCAAGGCATGAAGTAACCTTTTTCTATGATTGATAAGACCTACTTGTCTGAAGTAATGCTTTTCCAGAAAGGGAGACAGTGAAAGACTCTCTGGGAAAGGGGTAGAGGTTCTGGAGGGGGATGAAGAGGAGAAGGAAGGTAATTGCAGACTACCTGCCTTGTCCTGAAATGGAAGTTTCAGGGTTGGTGTCTGGGCAGGCTTGGAAGGTGGCTGCTGCTTTCTGGAACTCGTTTTGTCCCTAGTAGGAGGAGGAGCAAAATGTTTTCTAATGAATTGGGTCTTACTAAGATCATTTCTGTGGAATTTAGGAATTGGTGACACAAACAAATGTTTCAAGTCCTGTCGTTCTTTCCCCTACTGTTGAAGGGTTTTGAAAAGCTCTGCCACTTGTGCCCCAAACAAGGCAGTATTGTCCAGGGAGCATCTAGAAGTTTAGCCCTGATATCGTCAGGTAGGGGTTGGAGCCTCAGCCAAGAGTATCTTCTCAGCACTGAGGCAGAAGCTGCAGATCTGGCCGAGGCCTTTTTAGCATCATAACTGCATTTGATTGAGTGTTTTGTCACTTGTGAGGAAAAGGAGATCAGGTTAGAGATTTGTGACTCTGTGGCTGAATCAGGGAGCTCATCCAAGAGCTTTGAAGCCTGAGTCAAAAGGGCCAGGGAGTACTTGGACATATGTGTCTGGTAGTTGATGGCCCTAAATGCCAAAGTGGCAGAGCTGTACACCTTCTTGCCAATTCTCTCCATAGTTTTGCTGTCCTTATCAGTAGAAAAGACAGAGGTAGAGGGTAGCAGTCTGGAAGGTTTGTCTGCAGTGACAGAAATGGTACCAGGATCTGCATCTGGGCATTTTATTAGAAACTGGTCCCCTTCTGGGACCATATAGAATCTATCAGGCCTTCTAGGAGCAGGGGGTTGGGATTCAGGATTTTTAGAAGATGCAGAAAAGGCATCTAAGAAGGCTGGTAGGACTGATGGAATGGCAGAAGGTGAAGGGTATCCATTTGTAGGCGTTCATAATACCTTTTTTGGACTTCAGACATTTCTGTGGAATCCCATTTGAAAAACTCTCTCATCCAAGAGATGGTTTCTCCAAAGGTAAGGTTCTCCCAAAGGGAATCTGCCACAGCGGAATCCTCCTCTGGGAAGGCATATTCTATAGGAGAAGGCATTTGTGAAGCATAAGGCAGAGAATCCTCTGAAGAGGAATCTTAAGAGTCTTCAGCCTCTGTTTTAAGAGGTTCTACAGTCTCAGGCCTAGGGCTGATAACAAGAGGGGCAGCCAAAGGAGAAGCAGCCATGGAAGGCCTAAGGGCCATAAAGGCATTAAATAAGCACTGGAAGAAAGCTTGCCAATCAGGCAAGCTCTCAGGAGGTGAAGTCACATGTTTGGTTTTCTGTTTCTTTATTAAAGGAGAAACAGGCCTAGACAGCCTAGGTTCAGAAGCCTCACTAATTGTGGAAGGACCGGTCTGGACATCTGCAGTGAGCCGAGGTTCCCCCTCATCATCACCTCAACAGACATGCTTTCAAACCATGGTTTTGCAGCCTCTGGAAAGGTACCCGCTATACCAGAGTTGGCTGGTTCCATATGCTCCTCTAGGCATACCTCACCCACAGGAGGAATGTCGGGTGGAAGAGGTGCAGCAGTAGACTCAGGCCTGGTAATGTTGGCCTTCTTTTTTGGTGTCTCAACAGTATGACCGGACAGCCCTTCCAATGCAAAAGCAAGATGTTTGAGGCTTTGGTTCTCTAGATAGATATTAAGGACGTGCAGATGGCTACAAAGAGTGTTTGGCACAAAGGCCTGACAAATCGCACAGAACTTATGGTCATGGTTGGGCACTAGGCAGAACAGACACACCTACACTTTCCTTATCTGGATAACATGAACCTGGGCATGCATGCAGTGACCAAAAAATGAACAAGAAAAAGGCCCCAATGGGGTACTCATCTTTAAATCACAGGATCTGACGGCAGAGATCATAGGATGAGCTGACATTTGATTGGCAGAAGAGAAATTCTGAGGAAGGTACATGCATTTGTTACTTTTATGGCCCACATACCCTATGGCCAATGTCCAACATCCCATGTACCTTGCAGTGACTAAAGCTTTTGTATATTGGCTGGACATTCGGGTCGCTAGGGGCTAACCCAAAGGTTATGAATGCTGCAACATTTATATAGAAGGACATCAAATGTCTTCATTTGAAGGAACAGTTTTTTTTTTTACTCTATTCATCTAATCTTTACCAAAGCAACAAAAACAAGAAAAACTGCATCTTAATTGATAATAAAGATGTAAACCAAACATGTTTGCATTCTTTGGGCAAACATTGACATCCAAAGACACACAAAACCATCAACTCATGTCAATGAGACCGGTTTTACACTCTTGAAACGTGGACACCAGCAGGAATATGTAGCATCGTAATGCTCAGCTCCAAACCTAAAGTACTTCCCTGTAGAGGTAAGAAGACCTTGTCTTGCCTTACTTGCCAGCTCAGACACCTCACCAGCATCAAGATGTCTAATCATAAAAAACGAGGATCCAGAAAAAGATGAACTTCCATTATCTAAATAGCTTAGCAAGTTGCTCTCAACACCAGTTTACGTACAATTTATTCTTTTAAGAGTTGAAACAACCCAAAGCTGGAAATGGACCCAGGTGAGAGTGTGGCAATTTCAGATAGTGCCCAAACTTTAGTTTCTCACATATAGTGCCCCAGTACCAATTCCCCATTGTTCAGTGGACTGAAAATCTTCATCTCTCTCTTTCTATGATCACTTCTCTACGAAGAAAATATTCGGGATAGATGCATGTTAGGATCTGTATGTTTCGGTAATACGGATGGAACAGTGTGTATTGGAGAGTTTGACAGTCACAGAAATGCTTTGCACCTGCTCTGAGGTTTGAGTATTAGTAGTAGTATAAAGATACATTCTTAACTGTCATAGTACATTAAAACTAGATATCCAAGTTAGGTCCTTTGTGCACAGCTGCCTAGTTTCAGAAGACCTTGGACATTTTACTTTAATTACTTATTCAGTGTTAAGACTGTACAATCAAGGGTGTGGCCAGGCATATTCTGTATTCAACATATTTTCTCAAATGTGCCACAAAGATAATATAACATAATACAACACAGACATTAAGATGTCCATAACTGTCTAAATTAATGCTTGCAACATAAATCTGTAGACAGTTTGCTAAGAGATAATCTGAAAACAATTCTTTATTAATGCTGTAGGGAGCAACAACTCAAAATGAAGTGGAGACCACAAGTGTTAAACTAGCAATATTTGAAGAGATGCATACATTTTTAAATACATGGTGGGCAAATGGGGGTATGGGTAACATTAAGCTCTGAGTATAGAATATAAATTTCCACCTACACTCTTGTACATCACTGAAAAGATTAAAGAAAACTAAGGCACGCAACACTAAATGATCATTTTAGTCTTAACTTCTGTAGTACTTGGAGATCTTCTACGTAGGTCTCCAATAAAAAGAAATAATTTCATCTAGCAGGCTCCTATGATCAACAGAAATGCAATAAAAGCTATAAAGCTACTCAAGGTGAGATCATTTCAACCCATGTCAGAATGATGTGCTCAGAAACTCAGCATATTCTGGATCTAAATATTTATTTATTTATTTATTTTATTTTACATTTGTTAACCGGGCTAGTCCAACTGGATACAAGTCCATTTTCAGTGGAGGCCCGAGGAGAAAAGCTCCACTAACTACTACTTAACAAGATAAAAAATATACAAAAACTTATACAATAAAAATAAGAATAAAAATAAAAATGAAAAATAAAAACAATGTCATAGGTTAATTACAGGCTATATCAGAAATTGATTTCTATGTGAGGCAAAGCAGAAGTCTAGGTTAGATAAAAATGCTAGGTTAAGGTGTGTTATTCAAAGACATCAGTATTTAGGTTAAGAAATATGAATGAATAAAGAGGGATAGAGAGATGGATTAATAAGAGGGAAAGTTAAGTAAGCTAGAGAAATGATGAAGAAGGCCAGGTGAAGAGTAAAGAGGGGAAGCAGGGTGAGTGAGAAAGGTTACCCAGGGTCGTTACAGGAGCATAGCCTGTGGTTGTTTAGGTAGAGTCTTAGATTGGATTTAAATAGTGGAATAGAAGTCAGTGTTGTGAGGTCTGGTGGAAGTTGATTCCAAATTTTGCCAATTGAGTTGGAAAATATAGAATCTCCTGCTACATTGTTTGATTTAGAAGTTTTTATCAGTGATTTGTTGAAGGAACGGAGATGCCTCATATTGTGATAGGGTGTTATGAGTGTAGAGAGCATTGGTGTGTTTTCAGGGTGATAAAGGACTTTATGTGCAATAGTGAGTTGGTAGTATTGTATGAGGTGGGGTAATTCCAGCCAACCTAGTTTTAAAAGATTCAAACAGTGGTGAGTTTTATATGGAGAGGCAGTGGCAAATCTGGCTATGTTGTTGTATGACATGGCTAGTTTCTTGAGGTTGTACTTTGAAAGGTTAGTGTATATAGAAGAAGCATATAATAGGGTAGAGATTAAGTGGGTTCTAGCTATGATAGTTCTAGCTTCAGGTGTTAAGAAAAGTACAGTTTTGTACCTACCATAAATGTAGATGTTCGAAGATCCACATTGCTGCAGTCCTTACACTTGGGTAGTCCGCTGTCCTCGGTCGGCCCGAATATCAAAGTATTAGGCTGACGTCGGTCAAGGCGCTTAAGACTGACATCAGGACGTCAGGGTACAAATGCGCATGACCGACGTCATATCCTCAGTCTTTTCTTGCCCCAGATGTCAGAAGACCCTAAACAGAAAGGTCAAAACCAAAAGACAACAAAAAACAACCAACCACCCGTGTACAAACCATATGTACAATATATACAATATTTACAATATGTACAACCCAAACCACACAACCGCCTCTAACTACAGAGGGGAAGGAGGGAGGGTAAATTGGACTGCAGCAATGTGGATCTTCGAACATCTACATTTATGGTAGGTACAAAACTGTACTATGTTCTTCATCTCACATTGCTGCAGTCCTTACACTTGGGTAGAATCCCAAAGCAGAGATAAGGGAGGATGGCAAAACTATAAAGCAGTAGGAGCTGCCAAAATGCCCTGTAAAATTGCAGTGGCAAAACCAGCCCTCGATTTAGAGTAAAGTGGAAGGTGATAATGCTTAGAGAAAGTATGCACTGAACTCCAAGTAGCTGCCTCCAAAATATCTTTAGTTGCCACCCCTCTTAAAAAAGCTGTAGAAGTGGCAGTAGCCCTAGTGGAATGAGGCCTAATCCCAGCTGGAATCTCCTTACCATGATGGGAATAACAGAAAGCAATACAAAACCCAATCCACTTAGAAATAGTTTGTTTTGACACAGGCTTGCCCTGAGAACTCAAAGCAAAAGAAACAAATAACTGCTGAGACTGCCTGAACCCTTTAGTTCTGCTCAAATAATATCGCAACTGCCTGTGTATATCCAAAGTGTGCAAAATCTTTTCCCCTTTATTTTGGGGGTTTGCATAAAAAGTAGGCAAATGAATAGTTTGGTTTAAAGCCACACTAGAAACCACTTTAGGCATAAAGGAAGGATTAGTACGCAAAGATACCCTATCCTTATGGAAAATTAAGAAAGGCTCAACTGCCATAAGGGCCTGTAATTCAGAAACCCTTCTCGCAGAGGTAATGGCTAACAAAAAAGCAGTCTTCCATGATAAATATTTCAACTCAGCAGTAGCTGCAGGCTCAAAAGGTTGTAGAGTGAGTTTCTCCAACACAAAATTGAGATCCCAAGCAGGAGTAGGAGCTCTCCGTGGGGGTCTTATATTCTTTGCCCCTCTAAGGAATTGCTTAAACAAAGGATGAGAAAACAATGGTGGGTCACAGTCATAGTGAGCAGAAATTGCTGCAGCATGAATCTTAATAGAAGTGAAGGACAAACCTTTGTCCAGTAACTCAGTAAGATATTGAAGAGCCACACTTAAATTAGGCTTAGAAACATCAAACGCTTTTGCTGCACTCCAAAATAAAAATCTCTTCCATTTATCTGCGTACACTTTCCTTGTACTAGGCCTTCTGGCCTCCAAAATAACATTCAAAACTTGCTGTGGAAGCTGAGACCCTCCAGGGTTTAAAATAGAATATGCCAGGCCGTCAGGTGAAGAGAGTGAAGTTTGACATTGAGTAAATGACTGTTCTCCTGAGACAGCAGGTGTGGAATCGAAGGTAAAGGCCATGGAGGCTCCCGTACCAGACTTCTCAGTAGTGGGTACCAGTGCTGTCGAGGCCAATCTGGAGCTATTAAAATCATCTTTGGCTTGTTCTGTCTGACCTTCAGAAGTACCTTTGGGAGGAGAGGCAGAGGTGGAAAGGCATACACATGAAGATTGCTCCAATTGAATGAAAGAGCATCCACTTTCCAAGCTGTGGGATGAAACCTTTTGTGCAAAACTTTGGCAGCTGGTAGTTTAGTGGAGAAGCGAACAGATCTATGTCTGGAGTTCCCCATGACACTGTCAATTTCTGAAATACTTGAGGATCCAATTTCCACTCGTGGGGATCCATAATTTGTCTGCTCAACACATCTGCTAAGGAGTTCTGTGCTCCCGGCAGAAACCTTGCCTGAAGATTTAGCTGTAAACTGAGAGCAGTCTCCCACAAAATCATTTCTTGTCTGCACAGAGGATAAGAATGTGTTCCCCCTTGCTTGTCGATGTACCACATGACAGTTGTGTTGTCTGTTAGAATCAACACCTGCCCTGGAAGAAGTAAATCCTTGAAAGCTATTAATGCAAATTGGACTGCTAACATCTCCTTCAAGTTGATATGTAGATGTAGAAGTCTGGCAGGACACGTGTCTTGTATCCACTTTCCATTTAGATGAGCTCCCCAAGCTTTGTCTGAGGCATCTGTCGTTAGAATCTGACTCGCCTCTGGCCAGGTCACAGAGAGTCCCTTGTTTAGGTGACATTCCTGAGCCCACCACAAAATTCCTTTTGAATGCAAGGTATTATCTGAATGACAGTCACCATATCTTGGCAGTGCTGTGTCCATACATTTTGAGATACCATTGTAGCTTCCTCATATGCAGTTTGGCATTGGGAAGCACCAGAATACAAGATGCCATGAACCCCAAGGCTTGAAGGACTGTCCTTGCAGTCAGCCTGGACTGATGAGACAATTGATGGAAGTAAAGAGAAAGATTCTTTTGTTTGTCCGGGGTCAAAAAGGCCATCTGGGATGCTGTATTCAGTCTCACACCCAGAAAGCACATGTCCTGAGAGGGTACTAGACTGGACATTATTTCGTTCACAGAATACCCCAGGCATCTTAGCACTGCTATCACATAGTGTAAATGATGAAGAAGTTCGTCCTTTCCTTGAGCCAGAATCAGGCAATCGTCCAAATAAGGATAGATCTGTATTCCTCTTAGCCTGAAGAAAGCTATCACTGGAGCCAGAACCTTCGTGAACACTCTGGACGCAGTAGATAAGCCAAAGGGCAATGCAGAGAACTGATAATGAGAAGTCCCAGCCCAAAAACGTAGATACTTCCTGCAACTTAGCCTGATAGGAACATGAAGGTAAGCCTCCTTGAGATCCAGAGTCACCATCTAGTGATCTTTGCCCAGCAGAGGTAAAAGCTGTTGTAACGTCAACATTTTGAACTTGGGAATGTCCAGATAAGTGTTGAGGATAGATAAATCCAAAATTGGTCTCCACGTGTTCCCCTTCTTTGGTACTAGGAACAGGCGAGAATAAAATCCTAGGCCCACTTCTGGCAGAGGGACCGGTTGTATGGCCCCTATTTGGAGCAGCAGAGAAATTTGTTTGTGAGCCTCTATTCTTTGCTGAGGAGGAACATCCGGCATGCCTTTGAAAGGAGGCAAGGTATGGAAATAAAACCTGTAACCTTGGTGTATGATATCCAATAACCATTTGTCTTGGGTAATCAAACTCCAATTTTCCCTGAAGAGTGCCAACCTTCCTCCCAAAGGTGCTGCCAGGCAAGAAGGATCTGGCAGCTGAAAAGGTAGGTCATTGGGTCTGTTTACGAAAGGACTGGCCCCTGCCCTCACCTGAAGATTGTGCAGGAGAACTCCCTGTTCTAGGTCTGAAGGAGCTCTGAGCTCTGCCCCTACCACGTCTAGATCTACCCCTAGACTGTGAATCATAAGAAGGGTACGTCCACCCCTTAGCAGGCCAATTCCTACTAAACTTCGGAGGCTGGACTTGCAAAAAATCTTTAACAGTCTGCATAGACTTAGCCTTGTCTTCCATTTTCTTCAAGACTGACTCCAAAGGTGAACCAAACAACACATCAGACTGTAAAGGAGCATCCAAAATCCTTGTCTTAACATATTCAGATAAATTCTGATCCCTCAGCCAGGCGTGCCTGCGAAGAACTGACCCAGTGGCAGCCACCCTAGACGAGGCTTGTATAGCATCAAAACCACATTGTAAAGAATGCTTACCCACCTGTTCAGAGACATGTACCAAATCTTGTAATTCCTTACACTCAATGCCTTCCGCCAGAGCATCTACCTTAGACTTCAGTTGAGAAAGAAGATAGTTTTGATATTTCAACATGTGAAACTGGCAATTCAAAGCCCTCATAGCTAAGGTGGAAGAAGTATAGACTTTCTTTCCCCATCTATCCAAAGCTCTGGCCTCTTTATCTGGAGGAACCGGATTTTTACAACAGAGGCCTTGACACCCTTAGGTCCCTGACTAACAGTTTCTGGGTCCGCCCTAGGACTCTTATAAAGATATTTATGAGCCTCAGGCACCCTATAATACCTATCCGGTTTAACAGGAGCAGGAGGCAAAGAATCAGGATTAAGTGAAGCCTCTGCAAACACATCTTCCACAACATCCAGAACAGGAGGTATAGCCAAAGGCCTATGCTGGGGTAAAAGCAAAAATTCCCTAAGCCTTTTCCTGGAATCAGAGAAGTCCTGACCTTCCCACTTAAAATGTTCCCTCATGGAATGAAGAGTTTCTGAAAAAGAAAAATCCTCTGGAGGAGAAGCAGAGGGAGTGGAATCATCTGCATCAGAATCAGAATAAGAAGAGTACTCCTGCAAGTCTTCAGCTGAAGACTCTGAAACATCTGAAGCCTGCTCAAAACTCCCCAACTCTGGTTCCACCCTAGGCCTCTTATCTGGGGGGGGGCAAAGAATCTCTAATCAAAGTAATTAAATCTTCTGCCATTTTAAGCATGTGCTTCTTGGGCACAGATCCTGAAGAACTAGGAGTGACACCAACAGAAGCTAAACCTGGCCTGCCTCTGGGAGAAGCCTTAGAAACAGAAGGAGAGGGCCTAACTACCCTAGGAAGGGAGGGGAGTACAGTAACCTGAGAAGCCCCTTCAGCCTGACCTGCCTCCTGAGAGGCCACATCCTGCAATAACAAAGTCTCCCCCTGGGCCTCCAGAGAAGCCTCCGGCGGAACCACCGGTTCCACTGATGCCTCTAAAGAACTGGCGTCCGGTACGGACGACTCTTCTTGCCTCGGCTTAGCTGCCTTGTCTTTGCGCTTCTTCGAAGAAGCGGGCGTCGGAGCATCCGACGGCATGTTATAATTGCACCGCTTCCCAAAGACCAACCTGGCACAATCTAACCTTCGCTTAATAGTGCGCTTATTGAACCTAGCACAAAAGCGACACCCAACAACGTCGTGCTCAGGCCCCAAACAAGGAATACACAAAGTATGATAATCTCTATGCGGTATTTGTTTCCCACAAGAAATACAGTTATTCACTTTTTCTGACATCCGGTAAACCACTGAGGCAAGAAAAACTAAAATATTCTAACGGGCTACTTAGCCAACTTTGACTCGGTCTGAAACTCCGAATTCGAAAAATTTCAGAACGCCGAACGGCACTTGCAATGCTGCTTCTGCATCGGACCATGCGGCAAAAAAGACTGAGGATATGACGTCGGTCATGCGCATTTGTACCCTGACGTCCTGATGTCAGTCTTAAGCGCCTTGACCGACGTCAGCCTAATACTTTGATATTCGGGCCGACCGAGGACAGCGGACTACCCAAGTGTAAGGACTGCAGCAATGTGAGATGAAGAACATGATTTGATTCTATATAGAGATCCAAGTTTCCTGTTAGTTGATTTTATGGTGGAGTTGATATGAAAGTCAAATTTTAGTTGGTTGTCGATGGTAATACCCAATAGTTTAGTTGTTTGGTCTGGAGCAATAAGTGTGCCATTGTTAGATGTAAGTGTGAAGTCAATAGGGAGAGATAGGTGAGTAGGACAAATGGAATCAATTGCCATGCCAGAGTGGTTAGAGGATAGCAAAAGGGGCTGGAGGACACTAAATGAGAGCATTAAGATGGATATTGTACAGTTCAGTGAAGAGATCAATCCATGCCTACCATCATCGAAGAGCTTCAAGAACAAACAAAACTGTTTGCTGATGACATCAAGACTGGAGTGGATATCAGGGAAAGAGAAGTTGATCCTACCGGAGATCTAGAGTTGCCTGTAATGTTAGAAGACAACTGAGCTTCAACCGATGAAAAAAAAAAAGTCAAAGTGATGCATATTTGTGTGGTAACTCAATGGCTGACTTGCGTGCTACCCTCCTCACAGCACAACTCAGTCATTAAGTCACCCTAAGAGAGCACAGGAAAAAAAGGTCATAGTATGACAGAATGCTACAGTATATCACTATTAGTTTGGACTCTACAGACTCTGTTTCTTCTCACTAAAGAGGCCATGTATGGAATAGAATATTCCAATTTGTAAGGCCATATCAGACAAGGAATAGCTGGTTGTGTGTGTGTGTGTGTGTGTGTGTGTGTGTGTGTGTGTGTGTGTGTGTGTGTGTGTGTGTGTGACTGCAGCAAAGGTTTACTCTACTAATGCAGCAAGGGGAATCAGTACATACAGAAAAAAATCACTAGGATCCTAGATAGCTCTGCCAGAAAGAATGGTGCAATATGCAATTACAGTGGGGTTTAAGTATGTTAAATGCCAGAGACAGACAGAAAAGGGGAGTGAATGGAAGGGGGCAGCTGCACATGGCTAGCTATAATACCTGGTTGCAGCTGGTGGACCAGAAGGGACTTTCTGCCTGTGTCTATATATACTCGTACGTAAATATTCTTCTGACCAACAGACATTAATACTAACTGACATATACTCCATTTCACTGTCATCCTGTTTCAAGGTGGTCATGCAAGACAAGTATATAGAAAGACACACAAGTACTGACAGTACTATCAAACAACAGATGCATGGCTTGCTTTTACTTATTATATGCTTATCAACTGCACTGAACCACTGTTACTATGAGCATAGCTGTGCAAAATTGAATATGGCTGTCACTGAATTAACAGAGAAAGTGTCACAGTGAAACAAAGGTGGACCCACACCACCTTATTATTGGATATTATTTTCTTACCTTAATGCTGGTAGACTGCAGTCTCTGGAAGAAGTACCTTTGAAATGAAAGAGGAATTTTCATCAGAGCGATGACTGTATCACATAGGCAGATGGTGTGCTAAATAAAAACAAGCAAACAATTTAAAATGATGCATTCACTTTATTACCTATGCTAGTTAAGTTTGCTCTACAATTCAGATGTCCCTTAAAGCAATCATTTTCTGTGTAAGGGATATACTCCCATCTTTCCAGAAGCAATGTTCCCCACCAGTATCCCTCTGATCCTTGCCCTGCAGTAGAACCATAAAAAAATGCAGCAAATTAATTCTAATAAATAAATCCATACTCATACTTCTATTATCTTCTTTATAAATGTTCTCTGCCCTGAGATACTGACATAAACTTGTACCTGCCAGGGTACATGCGAGTGTTGCTTAGTTAACCAGCACTTTTCAACAGCAAAACTGAACTGTTGCTCCACACAATGACTCCCAATAATTTCCAATGCTAAAGGAAGGAAAGCTGCCATCCAAGAGAAAAATATTCCTACTTGATCAACAAAAGTTCCAGAAGCCATAACCAGTATCATGAGCCATATCATTGCTGCACTGATAAGCTGGCCGGTGCATGAATTCATGAAATTACTGCAACATTTCATCTAACTGAACTGAAAAAATACACTGTGTAGAAGAGGGTTTACAAATCAGTTTCTTTTTTTTTTAATTGATTTGCTAGTCTATCAAACAGCAAATCTCTGTTCTGCTAATTGCCCATTTTATTCCTGCTCTCTTCAGCATCACTCATTCAGTTCCTTTTAAAATCTCACATTTGAGTTATTGGTGGCACACTGAATTCTTGAAGATCCCACTATGCAGCAGCAGGTTTAATTTTCCTCCATTCGTAAACTAAGTTTTTCTCCTCTTTCTTATCTATCTCTCTTCTACAAGACTACCTCCTACTCACCTACTCTCTTCCATAATCATTATAAGAGCTCCTCTTATAATCTTGCATTTTACAGTTATTTCTCACCACATTTCACTTCTTTGCCTACTTCACCATATGATGCTAATCCCCTCTATCCTATTTCCATTCTCCCACTTCATTTACCCAGACTTTCACTTAACTACTACGTACTCTCTGACCCTCAGGATGAAATTCATCTCATCTCACTGAATACCCTCCTAAAGTGATCACAGTCTATGCTGACGATGCCTGTTACATCAACCTGACTAAACTGTACAAGCTATCCTCTATTTTTCCCTAACCCTATCTCAACCACTCTCTTCCCACCTTATATTTGCATTCATCTTTATTAGACACCAGATTTCACTTCACTTTTACATATAGTGATTTATAACATTCTCAACATTCTCATAAGACCCCTTTTTTCAGTCAGAGGACACAAACCGCAACTCTCTCTCTTCCAAAACTTCAATCTTCCACCTTCAGTTTGTTGTTTCCCACTAAATTAAAAAATATAATTTGGTTTGGTCATATAAATGATTGCTATATTTATAATAAATCTGAACTACTTTATTCCCAACTAAATATACATCCCAGTGATGTCATCTTCACTACAGAAGCCTGGTTAAATTGTGAGAGCGCTCTTCCTCACATTTACTTATTTAGTTACTACAACATACAGGTGTGATCCTCTAGGTGACCATAACTAGTTAGCATCTTTCCTTCACCTTGGAGCCAATAGTAAGCTTGCCTCCTGCTTCATATCAGTCTTCATAGTTACACTTCTTTGTTAGACTCTAACCACCTACAACTCTCAAAATAACTTCACACTCCTGTACTCCTAGACAACTTAATGCTTAATTGGATTAGCTCTTGGATTGCATGTTTCAGCAGCCCTCTGCACTTTGCAGTTCTACATGACTTTTCAAGCAGCTCAGTGGTTCCAACTCTTCTCCTGGCAATCATTCTGTCCCAGACCTCATTTTCACTACCATTCCAATCCATTTTCTATCCACCTTTGCTTTCCCTGTTCTACTGACCATTGCTATATTCAGTAGACTTTAAGAGGCTTAAAATCATCTTCCTAAGTCAAAACTCCAGATCGTACCTTTCCACCTGAAAGGACCTGGAATTAATTTACTGACTTAATTGGTCCTCAATATATTTGATCATGAATCCTAGTGATGCACTTATATTCTTTTAACAACTGACTATCCATCCCAAAATTACCATCATCCAAACAAAACTCACAGACAGATATTGCTGCAATCAATGTCCCTGGCTCTCTTCTGAGCTACAGTAGCACATGCACACTAAACACAAACAGTGGAAACTCTGGAAAATACCATGAAATGATTACTACAGCCTATTCATGTCATAAAATGCAAAGGATCACTGCAAAAACAAATAGAAATACCTACCATCTTTCTACTAAACTAAAGCACTAAATGCATACACGAAAAACACTGGCACCTCTGGAAGGATAACCAACATAATTAGCAATACACTCTATCCCAGTCATTTAAATGCAGTGTAAAATTTGACACAAAACAGTTAAAAGCACACTACAAGACTACACAATGCATATTTTTCAAAAACTTCCTTTAGGAATGAAATTAAAAAAAAACTTCTAGTCCTCTCAAGAAAGTCTACATTCTTAGGCAAATCTCAAGTCTCCCATCCCAACCATCGTCGCTTCACTACTTTACTGTTGCAATTCTAGTATCACGTTCCCTATTTACATCTCCTTGTCTTTCTCTTTTTCACCCTCCCAATCCTGGCCAAGGGAACTTTATTACAATCTTCCAAGATTCATTTTCAAATGCATCATTGAAAACCATTTATCATCTCTGTTCTTTTCTTTCCTATCACTTCAACACCTCCACCTTAAAACCAACATTCTTAAACAACAGAATCACTTCACACTACTTAACATCAATTTCTCCCATCACTCTGGATTACTACACAACTGGAGTGGAAATTAGCTATTGTAAATTTTCCAAAGTTAATAATCCATCACTTCCAGAGTGCTTTCACCTAAGTGGCACTCTCCTACTTCTCAAATTAAAAAAGGTGCCTACTAAACAAGTTCTAGCCCAGACTCAACATTTTAATTTACGCAACAACCAACATGGCTTTTGGCCTTCCTTCAATACCAGTACTGCACTACCTCTTACTTCAATACCAGTACTGCACTACCTACAGCCTCTAACTATTTTCAACACAGATAAAGGTTTAGTTACAACTCATGGGCTGTTTTTTGTAGACAAAGTGAGCTTCTATGACTCACTCCAATTTCACAACCACCTTGATAAAACAGACTTCACCAATTAAAACTAAGATGATATTTCAATTCTCCATTGCTCAACCTTCTTAAACACCAGTCCTCTTCAGCTGGGTGCTCCACAACTGACCATCCTTAGCATTATTCTTAACTCTAAAAAATATTCTTCAACAACTGGCTCAACAGACAAATGCTCAAAGTTAATACTGAAAAAATATGACCTTTGATACCTCTAAAAACTATATAAATATGTAGTGCTTACAGTTCTAGAACCATTGGGTCATCCTACGTTCTCCACCAATTCTTATAAACACTTACATATTTTACTAGATCCTTCTCTCTCCCTTCACACCAGTGCGGGCTATTCAGCTAAGTTCTGTTAACTAAAAATTACTTGGCAGCCAGCTCGCACCTGAATCATGCAGAAAGTACAGTTTTGTACCTACCATAAATGTAGATGTTCGAGTGTTCACACTGCTGCAGTCATCACACTTGGGTTATCCTGCCGTCAGGTGGTCCCACAGTCGGCCAGAGTTCCAAAGTCTTGGTCCAGCGTCAGTTGCTGTCGCTTCTTCCCTGACGTCAGTGCGCCAGGGGTATATAATATGCATCCAATGCCATTTTCTTCAGTTTTTCTTGCCCCAGATGTCAGGTGCCCCCAAGTAGGTAGGCAATACATATTGCTAATCAAAAATAAACATATAAAATAAAAACAATACCTTCAGTTACCAGCAAACACACCCCAAAGGTGGTATAGATAAGTCCAGCTAGTTCAGAGGGGATGGAGGGAGGGTAACCTGGACTGCAGCAGTGTGAACACTTGAACATCTACATTTATGGTAGGTACAAAACTGTACTATGTTCATCGTGTTACACTGCTGCAGTCATCACACTTGGGTTGAATCCCAAAGCTAAGGTTGGGTGGCTGGTCTATAAAGAGTTAGGATTGGCTATGAGGCCCTGCAGAACTGCAGTGGCAAATCCTGCTCTGGATTTAGAGTAAAGAGGCAGGTGATAATGCTTGGTGAAGGTGTGCACTGAACTCCAAGATGCAGCCTCCAAAATTTCCTTGGTAGGTACTCAGAAAGGCTGTTGAAGTGGCTGTTGCCCTGGTGGAATGAGGCCTAATGTTATTAGGGACTGATTTTCCATGCTGTGTGTAGCAGTACCGAATACAGTGTCCTATCCATTTGGATATAGTCTGCTTTGAGATAGCCTTGCCTTGTGATCCTGCAGCATATGCTACAAACAGTTGTTCAGTTTTCCTGAAAGCTTTTGTTTTGTCCAAGTAGAAGCATAGCTGTCTGTGTATGTCCAAAGAATGCAGAAGTTTCTCCCCTTTATTTTGGGGGTTTGGATAAAAAGTTGGCAAATGGATGGTTTGGTTAAGAGCCACACTAGATACCACCTTTGGCATGAAGGTAGGGTTTGTCCTTAAAGATACCCTGTCCTGATGAAAAATTATAAAAGGTTCCACTGCCATTAATGCCTGTAGCTCTGAGACTCTTCGTGCTGAAGTTACTGCCAGGAGCAGAGCTGTTTTCCATGATAAAAGTTTTAGATTGGCTGTATTGGCTGGCTCAAAAGGTGGTAGGGTCAGTTTATCCACAATGAAATTGAGGTCCCAAGTTGGTCTTGGTGCTCTCCGGGGCGGTCTTATGTTTTTAGCCCCTCTGAGGTACTGCTTTAGCAAGGGATGAGAGAATAAAGGAGGATCCGTGTTGTAATGTGCAGAAATGGCAGGGGTGTGGATCTTAATTGATGAAAAGGATAGGCCTCTGTCCAGCACCTCAGTTAAGTACTGTAAAATCTGAGGAATGCTTGGAACAAGAGGGTCAAGGCTGTGAGCCTGGTTCCAGGTGCAGAATCTTTTCCATTTTTCTGAGTAAGCTTTCCTGGTGCTAGGCCTCCTGGCCTCCAAAATGACATCCATAACAGCTTTAGAGAGAGGTGTTGCCTGTTTGACTAAAGTATCTGCCATGCAGCCAAGTTTAGGGTTTTGAGCTGACCGTGCAGGATCTGATTGTTTTGTTGAGTCAGAAGGTGTGGAATTTGGGGCAAAATCCATGGTGGGCCCTGAGCCAAGTTTCTTAAGATTGGGTACCAGTGCTGGCGTGGCCAGTCTGGAGCAATCAGGATCATCTGTGGTTTTTCTTGTCTGGCTTTTAGGAGTACCTTTGAAAGGAGAGGCAGTGGTGGGAAGGCATAGACTTTTGGGTTTTTCCAGCTGAACAGAAAAGCATCCCCTTTCCATGCTTGTTTGTGATAAGTCCTTGTGCAGAATTTTTGTAGTTGGCAATTCAGTGGGGAGGCAAAAAGATCTATGTCTGGGCATCCCCATTTTTGTGTTATCATGCTGAAGATTTGTGGATTCAATTTCCATTCGTGAGGGTCCATGATATTTCTGCTTAGGTCGTCTGCCAGAGTATTTTTCTTTCCTGGCAGGAATTGTGCTTGCAGGTGAACTTGGTACGTTAGAGCTGTGTTCCACAAGGTCATGGCTTGCCTGCATAGGGGATAAGAGTGAGTGCCCCCTTGCTTGTTTATGTACCACATTACTGTGGTGTTGTCTGTCTTCAGTAATAGTTGTCCTGGATGTAGAAGGTCCTTGAAAGCTGTTAGGGCATTTTGAACAGCCAACATCTCTTTTTGATTGATGTGAAGATGCATCTGGTCTGTGGTCCACTTGCCCTGAATGCATTTTCCTGCCATGTGTGCTCCCCAGGCGTAATCCGAAGCATCTGTTGTTAGAGTTTGCCTGGCTGTGGGTTGGGTAAAAGGCTGACCCTTGTTTAGGTGACATGCCTGTGCCCACCATCGAAACTCCTGTTGTAGGCAGGGAATCATTGGAATTACTGCTTCTAAACTGTGAGAGTGTTGAGTCCAAACACTTTTTAGGTACCATTGTAATTTCCTCATATGCAGTCTGGCATATGGTATTAGCAGTATGCAGGATGTCATGAATCCCAGGGCCTGCAGAATTTTTCTTGCAGGGAGATGGGACTTTTTTGCCAGTAACTGAAAATATTGAGTTAGTTGAAGTTGTTTGTCTGGCGTGAGGTAAGCCATCTGGGCCATTGTATTTAAGCTGGCACCCAGGAATGTAATATGTTGTTAGGGCACTAGTTTTGACTTCTTTTCGTTTACCGTGTACCCTAGAGAAGTTAGCAACTTTTTCACAAACGCCAGATGCTGTAGAAGAATGTCCTTTGTCTCTGCTTGAATGAGGCAGTCGTCCAGGTATGGATATATTTGAATTCCTTTTTGTCTGCAAAATGCAATTACTGGCACCAGGCACTTTGTGAAGACCCTGGGTGCAGTAGATAAGCCAAAGGGCAGTGCAGAGAATTGGTAGTGCATTCTACCAGCTTTGAATCTGAGGTATCTTCTGCAATTTTGTCTGATAGGGATATGCAGGTATGCCTCTTTGAGGTCCAGAGTAACAAGCCAAGCCTTCTTGCCCAGCATGGGTAGAAGCTGCTGTAATGTCAACATTTTGAATTTCGGAATATCCAGGTAAGTATTCAGAATTGAAAGGTCCAGTATGGGCCTCCAGGCTTTGTCCTTTCTGGGGACCAGGAAGAGTCTTGAGTAAAATCCTTGTCCTTGTTCCTGTTGTGGTACTTTTTGTATAGTTCTCATGTTCATGAGGGCTGAAATTTATTTTTGTGCCTCTGCCCATTGATTTTGTGGCAGGTCTGGCATTCTTTTTAGCTTTGGTAAAGTATGAAAGTGGAATCTGTAACCTTGAGACACAATATTCAGGACCCATTTGTCTTGGGTGATTGTTTGCCAGTTTTGAGAAAAAAGTGTTAGTTTTCCCCCTAAGGGGGCTTCCAAAAGGGACATGTTTGGCGTACACAGAGGAAAGTCATTGTGACCGTTTCCTGTAAGGTTGAGACTTGTTCTCACCTCCTTTAGGGGTTGAGGTGCCCCACTGACGTCTGTTTGAACCTTGGGGTTGAGATCTGCCTCTAGGGCATCTGTATCTGCCTCTCTGAGGCCTGTCTGACACTGGAAAGGACCAATTCTTTGTTGGCCAATTTCTGCTAAACCGAGGTGGCTGTACCTGTAAGAAATCCTTGACTGTTTGCATAGATTTAGCTTTATCCTCCATTTTCTTTAACACCTCTTCTGCCTTAACACCAAACAAGGTATCATGCTGTAAAGGAGCATCCAATAATTTTGCCTTAACATGATCAGGTAAACTCTGTTCTTTTAACCAAGCATGTCTTTGAATAACAGAACCTGCAACTGCGGCTCTACAAGAGGCCTCTAAAGAATCAAAACCACACTGCAGAGTATGTTTTCCCACCTGTTCAACTGCATGCAATAAATCCTGCATTTCTTTACAATCAGGAGCTTCTGAGCTTGCAAGCATTTTCTCTTTTAACTGAGCCATTAAATATTGTTGGTACTTAAGCATTTGAAACTGGCAATTTAAAGTTCTTACTGCTAAAGTTGCAGACGTGTATACTTTCTTCCCCCATCTATCCAAAGCTCTGGAATCTCTGTCAGAGAGTACTGGATTTTTTGCAATGGAAGCCTTAAACCTTTTTGGACCCTGGGAAATAGTTTCTGGATCAGCAGAAGGGCTTTTGTAAAGAAATTTGTGAGAGACAGGGACTCTATAATACCTATCTGGCTTGGCTGGAGCAGGGGGCAAAGAATCAGGAGATAAGCTGGATTCAGAGAACACATCATCCACAATATCTAGCACAGGCGGAATAGCCAGGGGCCTGTGCTGAGGAAATCCCTGAGCCTTTTCTTGGATTCTGAGTAATCCTGACTTTCCCAATGGAAATGCTCCCTCATGGTATGTAAAGTTTCCCCAAAAGAATAATCCTCAGGAGGAGAGGCTGAAGGGATAGATTCCTCAGCATCAGAGTCCTCATAGGGGGGTAGAGAGTATCCCTGGTCTGAAGAGGAGTCAGAGGAAATGGAAATCTGATCAGAGGAGTCATAGTCTGTATCCTGCCTAGGCCTTTTCTCAGGAGGGGGATGGGAACCCCTGATTAGAGTAATGAGGTCTTCGGCCATTTTAAGCATCTGTTTCTTAGGCATGGAGGACTGTCCAGGAGAATGCTGTACTTGTTTCTTTGTCTTTAATGGTGCCTTTGTCTTGGCTGTTGTTTTAATGGTAAGTTGTGAAGGTCTGAAAATACCCTCAGAAGCCGATGCCTGCTCAGCGGCTCCGGACCCATCTGAGGGATTAGTTTCTGTAGGTCCAATACCTTGAGTTTCCAGAGGCCTAGATGTCTCCACGTGGGAGTCGGAAGCGGCCTGTGGCTCTGAGGTAGCGGGAGTCAGGGGCTGCGAAAGTGCCTCACTGAGAACCGGCAACTGGCCTAGAAGAGGTTTCGTCGTCGGTTTTGGACCTCGGATGCCTGTCCTTATCCTTGTCTTTGCGTTTTTCGGTATTGAGGTCATCGGCTGATCCGACGACATGGTATAATTGAACCTTCGGCCAAAGTAGCATAAAGCAAAATCAAAACACCTTTTTATAGTGCATTTGTTAAATCTAGCACAAAACTGACAACTAGTGACATTGTGATCAGGGCCTAGGCATGGAATACAGTAAGAGTGGAAGTCCTTATGAGGTATTTGCTTCCCACAAGAAATACAATTATTAACTTTTTCTGACATCGGTCTGAGGCAAGAAAAAGGTTTCCCCAACGGGGTACTTAGCTTTATTGAAGACTTCGGATCTGAAATTCGACTTTGAAAATCTCAGGAGTCGGCCGACCGGCACTTGCGAACTGCTTCTGCTTCGGGCACCGCGGGGCAAGAAAGACTGAAGAAAATGGCGTCGGATGCATATTATATACCCCTGGCGCACTGACGTCAGGGAAGAAGTGACAGCAACCGACGCCGGACCAAGACTTTGGAACTCTGGCCAACTGCGGGACCGCCTCACGGCAGGATAACCCAAGTGTGATGATTGCAGCAGTGTAACACAATGAACATCTATAGTCAAATGCATTTTGACACTCAAATTTGAATGGTTAAGATGTTTACTTCACAAACACATAGTACAGGGTTTGATTTTCATGAAAGGGAAATTGGCTAGGCTTAAAATGGCCTACAAGGGCAGCTAGCCTAGTATTTGCTGAACCTATCAACCTATACATTGTATCTTTTGGTCTTAAGTAACCCTTATAATGCAAATATACTTCACAAATACACTTGCATGACTTATGCATGTGCCACACTATATTGTCATCCACTCTCAACACTTTACAAAGTACCAAACACATCTCATTCTTGCCAGTTACCTCTCTAAATAAGGGACACTTAATTCCTAAAAATAAAGGTAATAGGACACTCAAGGACCATGTGTTGACAGGCACTAAGATGCCAGCCTTCTAAGATATTATATTCAAAGCCAATGAACCACACAAGCTCAAATAGTGGTCCGGCAAGTCTATGAGTCATGAATTGCAAGTGCCAATGAGACAATGGGGTCCTTCAAAGGAAGCTAAAGCAGCAAAGCGCCCCTCTAAGGGGCTTGTTTATCAGCTTGTGCTGGACCCACATGTCTGGCCTTTCACAACGTAATACTGGGCAGAAATTTCTGTCACATACAATCTGACAATGGGGCAACTGAATTCCAGATCAGAAATGTGTCTTAAATAGGTTAGAAGCACTTGGCAGATTAAATCTGGTGGATGGAAGGCTTCTTAGTGGGTTTATTCAGTTTCAACAGCCACATCCTAAGCTGGAGTTAGTTGCTACGCCAGTTGGGGGATACTTCCTAAGCTTTAACCAGGAAGCTTTATTATACTGGCAAGTATCCAAAAGCCTGAAATCACACACATCACACTAAGTAGGGTCTATGAGGATGAGTCTTGGTTTTACCTGAGTTTGATGATTAAGTATAGAATCAGTGGAAATGGAGGGAAAGGAAAAAAGTATTATCCCTGGTCACAGGAAGGAGAATGCATCGACCACAAAACCACTATTCTGAGGCACCAAGATGAAGATGACAATGAAGGCATTCTCCCATTTTGGCAAACTGACAAGTCTTTGAGGCGTTCCAATCCTAAAAGCCCTTGACTAGATCAAAGTCTGAATTCCCAGCTTTGGCAGAGTCAACTAGCATGCTCACCTCTCATGGGTTGTGAAGGACTGAAATATAATGCTATAGCTGGCGTCCACTACCACATTTGTAAGACATTTCTGCAAATTACCAGAAAACTGCAACCCCCATGTCTGTTCAAGCACCGCAGGCTAGACTAGCAGTCCAAAAATAAACATAATCTAGAAATTAGTGCAGAACACAACCATGGTCAATGTATAAAGAAGTTTTGTTAAAGTCCAGAGCCAGGATTCCTTTTGGCAGAACTTTATTCATGTTCTGAAAGACTGCAGCATTAAGATACCTAATCACAGTCACACACAAGGTACATGTGACCTGCAAGGTTTAAAAATTTTAGCCACTGCATTAATGGGCCCAGACAATAGCGTCTATATCATAACACTGTCAGCTTAGGTTGTCGAATCCAAAATCATTGACACCTAAGCATTGAAAGCTAAAAACAGCGAACAGCCAAATCATTGAATTCTTTCCTAGGGAAAGAATTCACTTGGTCGTCCGCAAACAAAATAAACACACCCAAACATAGTGGGGGCCTGTGCCCCCCCAACTAAATATAGCAATTCTGAGACCACTCTATATTGGGGAAAGGGCAAATCCCCGAGAACGGCCATGCAAATTCGTTCCTGTGGAAAGAATTCGATGATGTGGCCATTCGCTATTTTAAGAGTTCGACGCTTAGGTGTCGATGAATATGAATTCAACAACCTAAGCTGTCAACAAATCAATAGGGAACCAGGCAATGCACCAGGATACCTTATAAATATCATGAAACATAACCTATTAGGCCCTCTGGAATTGCTATTTAACTGTAGTGTCTAAATAGGCTTCATGTCTCATGAATGGAGAATTGCAACAAGTCATCCCTCTGCACAAAGGTGGGCCACTTTTAGGCCCTGGAAACTGCAAACCCATAAGTCTCACTGGTCTCATATGCAAAGCCATGGAAATAATTATCATGGAAATGATCAATAATAACACAGGAAACCTCCAGATACTGGACCCAACCCAATTTGGTTTAGTCAAGGGCAGGTCATGCCTACTCAACATGGTGTGCTTCTTTAAGAAGGTACCCAAAGCAATGGATGAGGGCAAATCAGTTCACACTGCCAACTTGACCTGGCCAAGGTATTTGACACTATACCACACTCGGGCATTGCTGACAAACTCAACAGGTGAGGTATAAACCCTTATGTCACATGGTGCATAGCCAGCTAGCTCACAGACAGAACCCAAAAGTTAGAAAAGAGGCCAGTTCTGGGACCACTCTTTTTCTGGTATTTACGTCTGTGAATTCAAGACCAATGTCAAGGGCTGCTGGCTGACTAATTTTTCAAATCACTGTGAATTAGGAGCAGTCATACAATTCCATACAGACACAAATGTTCTCCAGGAAGAGCTGACACAGGCAGATAACTTGTGTCAGAGCCACAGACTAAAAGTAAATGCCATGTCAAGATATGCATAACAGTATTCTTCAAAAAATAATCTACCCCTGCTAACTATCGCATTGACAACACAACCCAAAGAGTTGACCCACTAGTCAGGGACTTGGGAACACACATAATAATCTAGTCTTTGACCAACACGTGTCTATACTAGTGAGGAAATCATTTTATGTTGTGCAACTTATAAACAAAGGTACGTTATCTAGGTCCAAGGAGGACATTGTTCACTATATTCAGCATTTATTAGACCCATTATTGAGTACAATGCTCCCTTTGGTATGTACATAACCAGGCACATCCAACAATCAGAATGTCAACAGAGGTTCCTCAGTAAATGAATACAGGACATAAGTAAAATGTCTTGTGTAAACCGCCTCAAGGCCCTATCCCTGTATTCTGTTTCCTACAGGCTGTTGAAGGGAGAGCTATGCCTGGACTTCCTGCACATCCACAAAATAAACAGCACCAGAATTACCCATTCTAAAGACTTGAACCTTGCCTGTGATATTAATAGGCCTTCTGGACAGACAAGTATGTATCCCAGAGACACTCCTTCTCTGGAACACACTCCCCATTCTTGTGAAGCAGAGTTCCTCCCTAACCCAATTTAAGTGCAACTTGGACAATTGGATGTGGAACAGGAAATTCACCCTGGTTTGGCACCTACGTCTCTAATGGACACAGGCAGCCTGTAAACTGTTCATCTCCCAAACCCCTGCTTACACTTATCAAGGGTACCAGAACTTTCAGAAATTTGGAATTCATGGATAGTCTTAAGAAAGCCCATGTGAACCCATGCAGAAAATTGCATGACTGAAGAAAATATGACTGTAGCAATCTGCTACACAGAAAGGATGCAAGAAAATCCAAATGAAAAGCTGCAGATCAGAGCAGTTTATTCTCAGAATAATTACCTATGTAGTTAAAGACTGGTGGCAAGTAGTCCACTCCAGAATTATAGATCTTAGTCAGAAAAGTAAGCACTTTTGTCATGTTCTCAAAGGACAGTCAGTTTCTTGAACTGGAATGACGGAACATTGCAAACCATGAGAGAACACTGTTTAAACAGAAACCATGTCTGGTAAGGATGTGGAACAGCAGCAACTGACACTGCATACTTCAGAAGTAAAGGTGCATTCTTACATCAGTCATCAGTGAGGGAACACTCCTTCATGGGTCTACAGTATGGATGATCCATTCCCTCTACTCCAATTCTCACACACTACTATGGCTCAGAGGACAACATTATACTCTAGAACACATTTCCCACTACCCAACAATTTATTTTACTTTAATTATGAAATATTTACACAAGTACAGGGAGTAGCACATGGGGGGGTCCATATGGGTCGTTCTTGTGCCAGCTGAAAGTAAACATAGTCCCCTATAACTTTACAATTCAATCAACACACACACACACAAACAAACACACATACACATTTTATATATGTATGTATGTATATATATATATATATATATATATATATATATATATATATATATAGATATATATATATATATATATATATGTGTGTGTGTGTGTGTATATACACATACATACACGCACATACTCACACAAATATATATCAAAGTTTGCCAATATGTATCCTCATGAAAGTAGTACACACACCAAAATTGTATTAAAAAAGTATTAAGGGGATAATTAATAAGTGAAAAAACTATATCTGAAAATGAGAAAAAAATGGAAAAGGTATTTTTAAACAAAAGATACAAAGAATGAGTTTATAACAGAAATTTTTGAAGATGTGAAAACGTTATAAGAATCGGTGACCAGTGGCCTCTAAAAGCAATCTTGAGGAGTGCCGAAAGGGCTACAATTCAGCTTGCCCAATTATGTGCAGTATAGATACAAATTATTTAAGGGACACCATTGTAAAACAAAATGGTGCACCATTGAAGGTAACCCACATTCAGTCAAGGTTTTAGGGGAAGTCCTACTTTCAGTAATAAAAGTGAAAATCTGAAGAGTATTCTCGAAAAAAGAAAAGTTAGAAATTATTTGGGTTTCTACAAATGCGATTTTTGTAAGGTCTGCAAATACATCAAAACAAGCACACATATGATAATGGATTGAAATAATGGATAGAATGGATAGGAGATTAATTCTGAAATGTGAGTTTGTATAGCTGCAGATATATCCAGCAATGCAAAATGCATTTACTGGATGGGCATCTGGAAAATGGGCTTAAACTGAATGAGGTGTGACCACTACTTGCTGTCCTTTTTCAACCTTTTGATTGTGCTCCAGCAAGTGTATGGGGCTGCATTTGGGACCTTCTTGCTGAGCCCTACACTGGGTGCTTTCATTCATCAATATTCTTTGAGAAGAGAAATGCTAAACCTTCTCACTTGTTGGAGAGATCTTGCAGTGCTTTCATCAGTTTTCTTCAACAGTAACTGCTTCCATCTCTCCACCAAGCATTTGGTATGCTGATACTCCCAAAATTTTAGCAGTCCTGGACCCCACTGCATGTGTTTTTTTTTCACTTTATCATTAACTTTCATTACATATGCAGGACTAGCTACACAAACATCAGCTTATTAACTTCTACAAAATAAAATTGTGATTTATAGTCAGTTTACTTCTGTTCTATTTTGATATGTTTACAGACTAAATCCTAATCTCCTTGACTTTATATCACTATTATAAAACTGCATTCATTTTACAACCATTGATACTACAAGATGACCTTGGGAGGATTAAAAAAAGTACCCCAACATGTACACCTATATGTACATGTCACGGTACCTTTACCCAATTCAGCAACTGCCCTTACACTGTGCTGCAAGGTCCTCTAACACAAAGATGTGCCGCACCACAAAGGGTTAGCTAGCCTCATGGCCAAGCTGAGTGTTAATAAGGCATTCAGAGGGGAGAGGCATATACTAATCAGCCATATGCACTCTCCCCAGAACAGCCTTCAGGAAGGCATCTACATGACTGAGTGATTTAATAAATCTCTTGGTCAAGTAGATCAGCATGGCCATCCTCACCAAACTGTGTTAATGAATGTGGCCAAAAGGTATGTTCAACTACCTGTCACAAATGTGGTGGAGGAACCACCAGGCATCAGGGATTACTCAAAGTGCCATAATGGCACCAACAACAGTACTGGTATTGGGGGTTGCGGGAATGCATTAGACACCAGCAAATACTTGGACACTGTAATGGCACCAGTGGCAGTACAGGGATCGGTGTGGGGAGGATATACTAGCCACCAGGGTATCACAGAAAAGTGCCATAATGGCACTTCAAACACTACAGGGGGAGGGTGGTAAATGGAAGGGCACACAAAGTGTGTGTGTGTGTGTGTGTGTGTGTGTGTGTGTGTGTGTGTGTGTGTGTGTGTGTGTGTGTGTGTGTGTGTGATGGGGGGGATGCCACTGCCTACATGATCAGTTGTTTACTGTCCTGACTTACAGATCAGTAATGATCTGCAGGTCGTGGCAGTAAATGTGATTCATAGACTTGCAAATTAGTGAATGAGGTCTTATCTCATCGTGGCTAACATGTCTCTGAATTGCAAATTGGTACATAATGGGAGAAAGGCCTTTTTAGCACAAGCTGAGCTTTAATAAATTTCCAGGACTGTGTTCTGTTGTGCGAAATGCAGACAACATAAGGATACATTTATTGCTAATTCTCTTCTCTAAATACTGCACTCTTAGAGATGTTATTTCATGCAGAGGATTAAGGCTATGAGCGGTTTTAATGATCCACTTTCTGTTTTCCAGGGTTTGATTCTCTCAGCCTTCATTTGCCTACCTGTGTGTCTCAGAGCAAGTCACTTAAAGTGTCCATTCATAGTTGTACACTTACCTTATAACCTGGGTGGTGCAGTGGTGCAGCAGTTAAAGTTGTCGCCTCACAGCAAGAGGTTCTCTGGTTCGATTCTCAGCTGAGGTGCCTTCTGTGCGGAGTATCCATGTCCTCCCTGCTTTCGCATGGGTTTCCTCTGGGTCCTCCGGTTTCCTCCCACGTTCCAAAGACATGCTTCTGGAGCATTTCTCCCCGGGCATCCACTGAAAATAGGCTCTGTCCTAGTCAGACTATACCAGTCAACAAATGTTAAATAAATAAATAAATTATACAATACAGCAAGTGATGCCTCCAATGCCATGTTACATTTCTTTATTTGTGTATGTTTTAAGGCACGATCTTTAAAATGCTGTCTTTCATATGGTCTAAATTTTCCCCTCTGTGATGTCGTTGAAAGGTTCACTGGTTGCCCTCAATGATGTTAATGGAGCAAGTATGTTTGGCAGTGTCCACAGACATTAATGGGAGCACCATAGTGCATGCTTCGGGCTTCGATCATTGAAGTTTAGAATGCACCCTCCATGCAAGCCCTTGAGTGATGTCAGCGAGAGATTCAGTAAAATTATGTGGACTGGTAGTTAATTAAAACTTTACAAAGCTTTTTATTAAGGAACTGCCCACATAATTTTAGTCATACAGAGTAGAAAATACATTTGGTACTTAAGTTACAAAGTGCCACAATGTATACAAAATGTGAGACTGTACACTAACTAGACAGTGACACTAGGCTGAATTTGAAAATAGTCCATGCGGAGCACTGCTCTCCATCAGGTAACAAATACAAATAAACAAACAAACAAATAGAAAAAAAGAATTATGAAAGAAGAGGATGAAAAAATATTCTTTGTCACTAAGTATACAATATTTTCTGAAAAATGAAGTAAGTTAGTTAAGATATTATTGGGGAGTCTTGGAATGATGTAAACAGTGGAGATCCTTGGTTAGGAGTCCACCCCAGACATATACAAGAGGAAGAAGTATTCAGGACTTTATAGTACATGGGAAGTCCTACCTGCTAGATATAAGGAGAAATAGGGAACTTGAAGTCCAAGGCACTTTCCCTTGTGGAAAGTGTAAATGTTGCAAATATATAGTTCAAGGTTTTGAAGAAATAAATAGAAAAAAAATTTCAAAAGAAAGGGACTTTTAAATGTGACAGTGAGAGAGTAATTTATGGGTGGAAATGTCCATGCAATAAAGTTTAAACAGGGGAAAGCAAGCGGAGTTTTGCAACTAGGTTAAAAGAACATTTGAGAGATATAAATAAAGGTAGGGCAGAGAGCCCAGTAACATTACATTTTTTTAGAATGTCATAATGGTATACCCCGTGGACTACAAGCAACTATTTTAGGACAGATTAAAGATCAGGAAATAAATGTTAGTAATATTAAAAGAAAGCTTTGGAAAAAAGAATCTATTTTTATCTTGAAATTTAATACTTTGATTCCAGGGGGGCTTAACAGAGAAAGTAATTGGAAGTGCTTTCTTTAATGTATTTTTAAGGTTTTAATGATTTAATTGTTTAATTAGATAATGGATGTAACTGTTATATGTATTTAAAGGGAATGTTGGGAAAGGGAAGATATACTCTGTAAAGACTTAACAGCCGAGGCGCTAGAGAAGTAAAAAAAAAGTGTGTTGGTGGTGAATTTCGTGTTTGTTATTTTAATAAACCAGCAAAAGTGTTAATCACTGGCCGGTTTGCTTTTTCTTGTGGTGGACAATAATTTTATGTTTAGTGTTGTGGAGATATCATCGTTCATATGGTCAGTGAATCATTTTCATCGCTGCTAGGATTTTTAGAGAGACTTCACAAGAATCCTCTCAAAGGACAATTGAGAAATTTTTGGTCCAAACAGGGATAACATAATGCCAGCAGCTCAACTTCAAGGTTTGGAAGAAGATGCAAATCACAGAGAAGCAGTACCAATTGTATAGAATAAATGGGAGGAAGATAGACAACAACGGTTCGGTAACCCTTTTTTGGTGATTGGCAAGAATCACGAGGCAGCTGCAACCCTAAAAACTGATTTTTAAAGAGACCTCTGTTTTTTGAACTCATTGAGTTTACAATGCTATGTTGAGCTAAATATAACACCAAGGGGCTTGCGTTCAGTGAAATGCCCCTCAACACCGTTTAATTTGGAAGATGAAGAAGATAAGAAGTTTTATTCTTGTTGGACTGCTGAGGTACATAAATGCAGCTTAGAATGGGTGAACATTTTAACAGAAAGGGACGATATAAAGAAGAAAAAGTTAATTGATGAAACAAAAAATCTTTGTCAGAATGTTATTCAGAAAATGAATGGTGAAGCTCTAGAGTGTTTTCTAACTAGGGTTAATGATAAGTTACTTATCTAAGAAAAAGAACTTGTGGAAAGAAAAAGGTTAAACTGATTTGTGACCTTGGAGACTATGAACATAATTCGGTGTTCATAGCAACGACCAATCAATACAGAAAATATAACCAGGTAAGGTTTGAACGGGAACCGGAAGTGTAGGAAGTGCAGAGAATATTATCCAGTTAGGCGGGTAGCCATACATCTTCAGTGGAATATGAAAGTGAGGAGGAATGTGGTTTCCCGCGGCTGCCTAGTGTGAGGAATCCCGGTTACATGAATAAAACTTTTCATGGCCAAAAAAATGAATATCGGAAGAGAACAAGAAACCAGGATTATGGACAAGAAATTAATGGGGAGTCATTTCAGAACTCCAGGACATTTAAACAGGGCAAGTGGCATTAATGTGAAAATAATAAAGAATGTGGAGTGTACTTATATTGTTAACTTAGATGGTAGTATTTTAACTGCTAATGAAATTTCTGTGTTAAATAAAGGTCTAAAATGTATTCCTACAGTTTTACCTAGAGGTTATGAGATAAAATGTGAAATCAAACTGTTGCTGAACCAGAAAAACCAAGAAAAAACAGACTGTATCAGCGAAATCAGAAAGCCACAAGGTCCACTCAGCGATATTTAGTCTTAACGCACCTTTTATTACAAAACAAACAGCGTTTTATTACAACCCCTGGTGTAGCTTCCTCAGAGTACAAAATAAAATCTGTGACAGTTTCTTTTTTAAAGAAACTGTCACAGATTTTATTTTGTACTCTGAGGAAGCTACCAGGGTTGTAGCAAAACGCTGTTTTTGTAATAAAAGGTGCGTTAAGACTAAATATCGCTGAGTGGACCTTGTGGCTTTCTGATTTCGCTGATAAAATGTGAAATGTTTAAGTTTATAAGAAAGTTACATTTAAGGGATTATTTTCCAGAGTTTAGAAATATACAGGAAATAAGTGACAAAGAAGATGATTCCAAATTAAGTAATGCAAGTTTTTATTCATGCATCTCTGACTATAAACCTGATGCATATTGTAAATTGACTATGGAAGAAAGTGATTTCATACCTCCTTTTAAAAATGAAATAATACAGCAGTTTTCAAATTTATTACAATATAATGTGGAAAAGGAGCTTGAAATTTTAACTAGGAATAAACCAAATGTTATGTTTAATTTAAGTAAGAAGGAATGGTGCATCTTACAACAGTTAAGTGAAAACAGAGAGCTGGTTTTCAAACCAGCAGATAAAGGGGGCAAACTTGTTATACTTCATTCTTCAAAGTATATGAAAATGTGTTATTTGCATTTACATGATGAAAAAGTATATGCAAAAGTGGGAACAGAGTGTTATAATGAAGCAGTAAACAAGTATAAAGATTTGTTAACTAAAGGTTTAAGATTAAAGTACTTCTCACATGAAGATGTGCATCACAAATTTAATGTTAAAGTTAGTATTATGGCACATTTCTTTTGCCTTCCAAAAATACACAAGAGTATGGAGGACCTTCCGGGACATCCAGTTGTGTCAGCATGTGGTTATTTTACTCATAATCTTGCATATTTTCTTCATAAATATTTGTTGGGTGAGGTGGTGAAATTGCCTTCTTACATCAAAGATACCTTTGATTTTATAGATAAAATAAAGGATGTGAAATGTAAAGGAATACGTCTTTTTTGGTGATGGATATAGTGAGTTTATACACTAGCATTCAACATACATATGGGATGGAAAGTACAGTTGTGTACACTTACCATAAATGTAGATGTTCGAGTGTATTCACTGTTGCAGTCCTAACAAATGGGTTATCTGGCTCCCAGTAGCCCTCAGTTGGCCAGAATACCAAAGGTAAGTAAAAATGACGTTGGTTGCCGTCGGTTGTAAAGGACGTCAGGACATCCGATACAAAAGAAGGCAGCCGACGTCACTTCCTCAGTCTTTCTTGCCACAACAGTCAGGAGCCCCCAGAAAGTAAGGCTTAAATCAAAAACCAAATTGACAATAACAAATTAAGCCTGTACCTCGGGGAAAAAAATAGAAGAGACCACAAAAAGGGGGAAGGAGAGAGGGAAAGTGTACACAACTGTAATATGTTCATCGTGTTTCACTGCTGCAGTCCTAACAAATGGGTTGATTACCAAAGCCCAGAGAAAGAAGGGGGGAGGAACCAACAGCATCAAGGGTTGGAGATAATGCCCTGCAACACCGCAGTGGCAAATCCTGCCCTGGCTCTGGAAAACAGAGTCAAATTATAATGCTTTGTGAAAGTGTGAACAGAAGACCATGTGACAGCCTCCAAAATGTCTTTAGTAGGAACACCCCCTTAGAAAGGTTGCAGAAGTGGAAGCCGCTCTAGTAGAGTGGGTCCTAACCCCTTGATGTGGAGCTTTGCCATGAAAAGAATAACAAAAAGTAATGCAGTGAGCAATCCATTTAGAAATGGTTTGCTTAGAAATTGCCTTGCCCCAGGCTCCAGGGGCAAAATTGACCAATAACTGTGCTGATTTCCAAAGGTCCTTAGTCCTGTCCAGGTAAAACCTGAGCTGTCTGTGCACATCAAGAAAATGTAAGATCCTTTCACCTCTATTGCGAGGATTAGAAAAGAAGGTAGGAAGGTGTATGGACTTATTAAGAGTCAGGCTGGAAACCACCTTAGGCATAAGAGGGATTAGTCCTTAGAGAGATTCTATCTGCATGGAAAATAAGAAAAGGCTCCACGGCTATCAAAGCTTGCAGCTCCGAAACCCTCCTTGCTGAAGTTATAGCCAAGAGGAAGGCGGTCTTCCAAGAGAGAAAATTTTAATCTATAGAGGCAGCTGGCTCAAAAGGAGGAAGAGTGAGTTTCTCCAGAACAAAATTAAGATCCCAGGCTGGAGTATGTGCTCTTCTGAGAGGTTTTAGATTGCAAACACCTCTGAGAAACATTTTTATCAGGGGATGAGAGAAAATGGGCTGTTCAAGACAACAATGAGCAGCAGAGATGGCTGCAGCATGGATCTTGATAGAGGAAAAAGAAAGACCACCCTGAAGCAAATCAGCCAGGTATTCCAGGATCAGAGGAAGGGAAGGTTGAGAAGCAGACTCCCCTCTAGCCTGCATCCATTGAGAGAACCTTTCCCATTTGCCAGCATAGGATTTCCTAGTGCTAGGCCTCCTAGCCTCCCTCAGCACGTCAACCACCTGTTGGGAAAGGGAGGAAGAAAGGGAAGGAGTCATACAATGAGCCATGCTGCCAAATGGAGAGACTGAAGATGAGGATGTAGAATGTTTCCCCTTTCCTGAACCAAATGATCTGGCTTCAGAGGAAGATGCCAAGAAGGAAGATGGGAGTGACTGCGAAGGAGCGGATACCAATGCTGTCTGGGCAAGTCCGGAGCTATGGGAATAGTCCTTGGACGTTCGTCCCTGATCTTCACTAATACTCTGGGAAGAAGAGGAAGAGGAGGGAAGGCATACACTGATAGCAACGTCCAAGGGAAGGACAGAGCATCCACTTTCCAGTCTCTGCTGTGCTGCTGTCTGGTGCAAAAGAGAGGTAGCAGATGGTTGTCTGGGGAGGAGAAAAGATCCACCTGAGGAGTGCCCCAACCTTGAATGATGCTGTAAAAGACTGCTCTGTTCAGCTGCCACTCGTGAGGATCCAGGGTTTGCCTGCTCAACTGGTCTGCCAAAACATTGAGCCTTCCTGGAAGAAACTGAGCTAGAAGATGCAGGCCCAGGGATGCTGCCATGGACCAAAGATTCATGCTTTGCCTGCACAGGGGGTAAGAGAGAGTCCCTCCCTGCTTGTTGATGCACCACATGACCGTAGTGCTGTCTGTCCTGACAAGCAGGGTCCCTGGAGAAATAAGATGCTTGATAGCCAGTAAGGCCTGCTGAACTGCAATCAACTCTTTTAGATTTATATGCAGGTGCATCTGCTGGGCATTCCAACGTCCCTGTATGCAGCTGCCATTCAGGTGTGCTCCCCAGGTGTAGTCCAATGCATCTGTAGTCGGAACTTGAGTGGCAATAGGTGTCTGAAAAGGCATGCCTTTGTTTTGTAGACAGGCTGTTGCCCACCATAGAAACTCCGTCAGCAGAGAAGGAAGCAGAGGAATCATCATATCCAGGTCCACTGAGTGCTGACACCAAATGTTCTTGAGTTACCATTGCAATTTCCTCATATGCAGTCTTGCATATGGAATCATGAGAATACAAGATGCCATGAATCCCAGAGCTTGCAGGTACTTCCTTGCAAGGAGCTGGGACAGGATGCCAAGTCCTTGAAGTAAACTGAAAGAGTTGTCTGCTTCTCCTGGGTGAGATGTATCATCTGAGCGGCTGTGTTCAGACTCGCTCCCAGGAATGTTATCTCCTTGGATGGTACCATTTTCAATTTTTCCACATTAAGAGTGTAACCCAGGGAAGAGAGAAGAGTCTTTACAAATTCCAGATCCTTTAATAGCTGTTCTTGAGAATTTGCTTTAATCAGACAGTCGTCCAAGTATGGGTAAATCTGAATTTTCTTCTGCCTGCAAAAAGCAATGACTGAGGCCAGGTACTTTCTGAAGACTCTGGGAGCAGTAGATAAGCCAAAGGGCAGCGCAGAGAATTGGTAATGTTGCTTGCCCACTCTGAAACGAAGGTACTGCCTGCAACTTTCCCTGATAGGAATGTGCAGATAAGCCTCTTTGAGATCTAAGGTTACCAGCCAGGAATCCTTTTCTAGAAGTGGTAGTAACTGATGTAGAGCGAGCATTTTGAACTTTGGAATTACAAGAAAAGAGTTCAGAATGGAAAGTTCCAGGATAGGACGCCAGGTGCCTTCTTTTTTTGGAACTATGAAAGGCCTGGAATAAAAGCCTTGGCCTACCTGCTGAGCAGGGACTGATTCTGTTGCTCCCAGATGAGACAAAGACAAAATTTGTTTTTCTACTTCTGCCCTTTGGATTGGAGGAACATTTGGGAATCCCTTGGGAGGTGGAAAGGTGTGGAAAGAAAACTTGTGCCCCAGGGACACTGTTCTGAGCACCCATCTGTCGTCTGTGATAGTGGCCCAGATATCCGCAAAAAGGGCCAACCTTCCCCCTAAAGGACTCTCCTGGCAAGCAAGAACAGGCAGAAGTTGTAAAAAGTCATTGAGAGTGTTTTGACTGAGATGCAGGCTTGGTGCTTCCCCCTTTAGAAGTGGAAGCCCAACTCCTAGACCTTTGAGAGGTAGCCCCCTGCCCCCTAGAAGATTTGCAACCTCTTGTCCTGGAACGGTTCTCTCTGCTGGTATCAGGAAAGGTCCAGCTCTTGGAAGGGTAATTCCTGCTAAAGCGAGGGAGTTGAACTTGCAGAAAATCCTTAACAGTTTGCATGGACTTGGCCTTATCCTCCATCTTCTTCAGTACCTCCTCTGCTTTGCTGCCAAAAAGACTGTCTTTATGCAAAGGTACACCCAAAAGCTTAGCCTTGACAGGTTCTGGAAGAGGCTGTTCTCTGAGCCAAGCGCGCCTTCTAATAACAGATCCAGTAGCCGTGGCCCTGCTGGAGGCCTCAAGGATTTCAAAACCACAATGCAAAGAACGTTTATTGGCCAGATTGGCTGAATTCAGAAAATCCTGTATGTCTTTACTCTCTGCCAAAATAGGCACACTTGCTAACCTAGACTTAATAGCCTCCAAGGTGTGCTGCTGGTACTTCAGCATATGAAAAAGACAATTGGTAGCCCTAATAGCTACAGTGGCAGAGGTATAAACCTTCTTGCCCCACCTATCTAGGTCCCCAGACTCCCTGTCAGAGGGAACAGGATTCCTGGTAACAGCAGCCTTAACTCCTTTGGGGCCCTGAGAAATAACCTCTGGATCAGCCAATGGATTCCTGAAAAGAAACAGATGAGAATCAGGGACTCTGTAGTACCTGTCAGGTTTCCCGGGAGCAGGAGGAACCGAATTTGGAGACAAGGAATTTTCCTGAAGAACATCAACAACTTCCAACACAGGGGGAATAGCAAGAGGCCTATGCTGAGGTAAATCCAGAAACTCCCTAATCAGTCTCTTGGATTGGGGATAATCCTGACTTTCCCATTTAAAATGCTCTCTGAGGAAATTTAAAGTATCACCAAAAGAGAAATCCTCTGGAGGAGAGGCCAAAGGGATGGACTCCTCTGCATCTCAATCCTCAAAAGGAGAAAAAGCCTGAAAATATTCCTCTTCATCAGCAGAAATGCTGGAAGAATCAGAATCTAAGCAGGACAAAGCCTCAGGGGAAACATCCCTACTCCTTTTAGATGGAGGAGGCGGAGAACCCCTAATAACAGTCAACAAATCATTAGCCATTTTAACCATTTGGGATTGAGGGGAACGAGAAGAAGCTGGAGCCTGCCTTTTCACAGGCTTACGAATGGAAGATTTGCCTGCAAACCTGAAGGATTTGGGAGGCCTGACAACCACCAAAGTTGTAGCAGAGGTTGAAGGAAGAAGTTTGCTGTCAGAATGCAAAAAGGAGGCCTCAGACACCAGAGTCAGCTTAGCAGCTCCAGCTCCAGCAGAAGAGGTGACCTGCAACAGGTCGGAAAGCAAAACGGAGACTGAAGGCCTAAGGGACTTGGACTCAATCAAGGCCTGCACATCAGCGGACTGCAGGTACTGCAAAGGCATCTCACTGGCTACCGCCTGACTTGATGACCAACTTAACCTCATCCGAGGACTTAGCTTTCTAAGGCCTGACGCAGTCCTTATCCTTACATTTCTTCAGAACATCCGAAGCCTGAAGACTGGTGGACGCCATACCAATGAACTTAGGCCAAACTTCAAAATGCCTAGCCAAAATCTTAGCCTGATGATGGATAGTACGTGGATTAAAGGAGGCACAGAGATCACACTTGGGAACGCCGTGGTCAAGGCCTATACATATAATGCAATAGGAATGAAAATCTCTATGGGGAATCTGCTTTCCACAAGTAAGGCAATTATTAACTTTTTCTGACATTGGTTAAGGCAAGAAAGGAGGATCCCCAGTGGGGTACTTCGCTGTAGTAGACTTCAACTCTTGTAGTCGGAAACCAACAAAGGTAAATTGCCGACCAGCACTTGTGCATGAAAAGCTTCTGCTTCGGGCTCCACGGCAAGGAAGACTGAGGAAGTGACATTGGCTGCCTCCTTTTATATCAGACGTCCTTTACAATGGATGGCAACCAACGTCATTTTTACATACCTTTGGTATTCTGGTTGACTGAGGGCTACCGAAAGCCGGATAACCCATTTGTTAGGACTGCAACAGTGAAACACGTTGAACATGCTTTGTTATTTTGTTTTAAAGGATACTCCTAAAACACATTATATATTAGAGTTGATATATTTTTGCCTTAATAATAACATCTTTGAGTTCAATAATGAATTGTTTAAACAACTTTAGGACACTGCCATGGGGGCAGCTTTTGTCCCCATGTATGCCAATTTGTTTAAGGGACTCTATGAAAATAAATATATTTATAGTGGATTCACTTTACATGCTGGAAATGCTAAAATATCGAATTTTAGAATTTCAAGCCTGTAAAGTCGAACGGACGGAAACCGCGAACCCAGACGTGTCGAATGGATTATGTCAAACTCACTGTATGGATAGCGCGTTAGGAAGTGTATTGTTTTTGAGGTTTTGGGGAGGGTTTGTGTGTGTTTCAGTGTGTTGGGGTGGTATGAGGTGTGGGTTAGGGTAGGTGTTGTGCAGTGTGAATGTGTTAGTGTTGGGAGTGCTGGTGTTTGTGTGTATGTGATGTGTGTTTGTGCGGGGGGCTGTGGAATGTGCTATGCTGGGTTGTGTGTGTTGTGCGACCTCAGAGTTAGTATATATAAGTAGGGGGTGTGGGGGCGCAGCACCCCACATGGGGGATGCAGGGAGGCTTGCCCCCCTGCATTTACTAAGGGTAGGTGTGTGTATGTGTTTGGTTGTGTGTGTGTTATGTTTATTGTAGGAAAGTGCTGGGAGGTATGTACGCTGGTGTATGCATGTGTTTTATTGTGTGTGATGCGTGTTTGATGGGAGTTTGTAGATTTGCGGTTTTGCGTTTCGCGTTTGTGTATGTTCGGCATTTAGGGGATTCGACTTTATAGTTTCGTGATACTGAATTTTGATAATTCAGTATTTTGATGCTATAAAGTGAATCCATTTATAGTACAGCCTTTTTAAGAAAGTATGAGGTCAAATACTATAGATTTATAGATGATTTTATTTTTATTTGTAATGGAGGATGGGAAGAAGTAGAAGGTTTTATAACGATTTTCATAAGAACCATTTTAATATTAAATTTGGAGTACAGAAAGGGGTGGAGGTTAATTTTCTGGAAATTACCTTGATAGGTAAAATGATGGAGTCAAACCAGAATACATAGGAAATTTGAACAGTATGATCATAATTTACATGGGAAGAGCTGCCATCCCTCATACATTAAAATCTATTTCATATGATGAATCTTTAAGAATTAAAAGGCTTTGTAGCGATAAAAAAGTGTCAATTGGAAAAATAAAAAGCAGTTAAAATGTTTATAAATAGAGGATATCAGGAAGAAATAATAGAAGAATGTATAAAAAAGTTAATTCCTCCATTAAATGTGCCCTGTACAGTGTTGTTTGAGAAACTGTTATATAAGGAAATTTCACGTGAACTCAATAAATTTTTATGTTCTAAGAAAAATATAATCTAACGCAAGAAGAATGGCTGGCATTGCAAGAACTGCAAAAATTTAAGAATGAATATATTTTCAAATGTGGTGATAAAGGTGGTAATTGGGTCATTTTAAACAAGGACAGTTATTATAAAATGGTTTATGACTTGATTAGTAATGTTAGTGAATATAGATATTTAACTAGGAATCATGTGGGTGATTATAATGCTGAGTTATTGGAAATGTTGGAAAGGAGTGAACGTTTAGGTTTTTTGGTAAGAAATGATGTTAATAAATTATTTGTTAAGAAATCAGTGAACTCCGTTATTTATGTGCTGCCAAAAATCCACAAAAATTTAGTTAAACCATCTGGTAAGCCTATTATCTCAGGAGTTGGGTCATATTTGAGCTATGTGGAAAATTTGGGGATTTTCATTTTAAGAAATATCTTTGCAAGATTCCTGCACATATTTCTAACACGCACAAATTGTTGGATGTTTTAAAACAGACCATATGGCAGGACAATTACTATTGGGTTTCAATGGATGTGAAGTCGTTATATACGAATATTAAACACAGATGGGGCTTGGAGGCTATGATGGAAATTATGGGTGAAGGCCCTCGTACTTCATTTCTGGTAGGTTTGTTAGAGTTCTGTTTAACCCACAATTATTTTTCATTTCAAGGAAAGTTTTTTTGCAGCTGATGGGTACAGCAATGGGGGCTGCCTTTGCCCCCACTTATGCTGTGCTCTATATGGGACAATTTGAGAAAAAGTTTATGTACTCTACCTCTTTTTTTAGGAATATGGTGATATTTAATAAGAGATACACAGATGATCTTATTATGATATGTAAAGGTGAATCAAGTGAATTTTTTGAAGTGCTTAATAATAATGATCATGGTCTTAAATTTTCATATGAGTTGAATGTTAGAGGGATAACCTTTTTGATGTTGTCTTGTTTGGAGAAGGGACTGACATTGGATATAGACCATTTAGAAAAGAAACACCTGTGAATACATTTCTGCATGCTACTAGCATGCATCCTGAACACCTGTTAGATTCTTTACCTTATGGGGAGTGCAAAAGAATATTTGACCATACCAGTGATGTTAACCTAAAGTTATCCAAGTTAGATAAAGTTGAGCTAAGGTTAAAGAATAGAGAGGACGGGGAGGAGCAAATCCAGGTTGCTAAGCAATGTGTACTTGAAGGTTGTACATTAAAAGTACACAAGAGTTGCAACCTGGGAGAAAGGTTAGACTCTTTGTTTGGTGGTGATAAGATTTCTTTTGTTACTAGGTTTTCATCCTTTTCACATATCTTAGTTGATATTGTGAAAAGGTTTTGGTATTTGATATCTGAGGATGAAAACATTGGTCATCTTTTTCCGAAGTTTGTTACCTTTACTTTTTGTAGGGGGAAGAATTTGAAAAAGATTTTGAATTATAATTTTGAATCCAGAGTCAATGCAGGTTTGATGTGTGGAATGTTTTTGTGTGGTCACTATAGTGTGTGTATGAGGGTTAGAAATTTATCAGGCCATGCTATTAATGGGAAGAAATTTGATTGTAAGCACTACTTTAACTGTAATTCAACTGGGGTTGTGTACATTTTAGGTTGTAATTGTCCTAGACCTAAACAGTATGTGGGTCAAACCAAACGGGTGTAAAGGTTCGTATCCTTGAACATATAAGAGATGTGAAGAATCGTAAACTTTTAAGTCCTGTAGCTAAGCATTCTAATTATGTACATGATGCAAATGATGCTGGGCTTTTTTGTTCTGGGGCGATTATATAGCTAAATTGTTGGAATTGGAGACAAAGTTGATTTTTAAATATAAGACTTCATCTCCCTTATGTCTTAATCAGGAAATACATGGTTAAATGTATTTAAAGAAATTTTGTATTTAGTGAGAAAGTGAGATGTTAAAAATATATAAAACATACACATATATATATTTATTTATGTATATGGGTTTTATATATATACCAGTTAGTGGTATCAAATCTTGGTGATGAATTTGTGTCTGTAAAGTTGGTAATACTATGCCTTTAACACTTAACTGTTTTATTTAATTGTCACATTCATTGACTGCCTGCCATTTCTGTAAATATAAAAATGGCTGAATATTATTTGATTGTGATCCCTGAAAGCGAATTGCCGAGGTACCAGATTGCTGTTAATCAATAAACTAGTGGTTTTGGTGCTGATCCAGTGTGTTTCTTTTTGTCTACGGTGAGGTGGTCGTTGGTATTGGTGTTCTACATGTATAAAAAGTTATCTGATAAAAAAGTAAAGGCAGTGAGATGTAGAGAAAAAGAAATGAAAATTATGAAAGAAGAGGGTGAAAAAATATCCTTTATCACTAAGTATACAATATTTTCTGAAAACATTAAGTAAGTTGGTTAGATATTATTGGGGAGTCTTGGAAAGATATAAACAGTGGTATATGTTTAACATGCTGCAATTGTTTCTGACAATGTATTTTTGTGTAATATGCTGTATTTTTGTATAACATCTCATTGTCTAAATATTACTCATCTATATGGGGCTTTTCTCCAAGGTCTCCACTGAAAAGGACATTGCTAGTCATCCCAGTCGGACCATCCCAGTAAACAAATGATACATAAACATTTAGAGAAAAAGGACCCATGGGCAATGACTGGTGGGGCTCACTTGCTCAGTGTACAGATGGAAACTCTTAATAGGGTTGAAGAGATGTAAACAAAGGCACATGCAAGGTTATCTATACTGAATGCGGGGAATATACTGGTTTATAAAGGTGAGTTTAGAATGGCATTGAAGTCCTTCATCCATTCATCCATCCTCAACCCCATTTCCCATTTTGCACATGGGATTGGGGTGGTAGCTCATTTGTACCACTCACTCGCACACACACTCTCACCTACTGCCAAATTTAGAGTGTCCAATCCACCTACTGCATGTCTTTGGAATGTGGGAGGAAACCGGAGGACCTGGAGGAAACACACATGACGGCAGGGAAGACATGCAGACTCCACACAGAAGGCACCCTGGCAGAAAATCGAACCAGAGAACTTCTTGCTGTGAGGGGACAATGTTAACTGCTGCACCCCCACGACCACCTTCATCCCCTCCCCATAAAGAAATTGCAACCATTAAAAAGTACAGAAAAAGTAACAGAGGCTTCTATGCAAGGTAAGAATCCAGTAGCCGAGTTGAAATACGTTTGATTTAACTCCTGACAAAGGGCTTCTGCTAGCCTGAAAGCTCAAGTCACTGCATAACTTAGTTTATTCCCATAAAAAGTATCACAACATCTCTGCATTACAGTGTGCTAAGGTACTGGTGAGTAGCCGGTACTGGTGGCATAGGGGGATAAAGTCCTGACTATGACTCAGCCAACCTGAGTTTGAATAGTGGTTTGGGTTCTTCACAAAACAGACAGGAAGGATGGGCACTTCCATCCACCTGAGTGGGGGAGATATGTGCTCACACTCAATTTTGCAGTTGAACCTTGGTGGAGGTTGGGGACGTAAAGTGGTAATGCCATCAACTGGCAAGCCTATGGAGGAATCATACTGAGAGGCATGAATAATACACTAGCATAGCTCACTGCATACCTTTCTCTGGAATGGGACCGTTAAATGAAGAGCGTCCCTCTTTACAATGAAAGCACTTCTCAGCCTCAGCACGTCATTGCTCCAGGATGGTTCAATCTCCTCACTGACCCCAAATGCATGTCAGAGTTAGTCTGGAGGAGGATACTCGAGTTCAGTAACCCAATGAACAAGGACAGGCCTTGGGGCAGCTGATGATCAGATGTGGGGAGCCAAAATGTTGCAAAAAAAAAAGTTAGCAGTGAATGATTCCAGGGCATTTCTACAAGTGCACATATCAGGAAAAATTGTAATGGGAGCAATTATAAGAGACTCCCCCTGGTGCTCAGCTGGTCAGAGGAAAACCTGGGTACACTCCACAATATAAATGGTCGAATTTAGGCTCTACGGGCTTGGACAGTGTGAATATTTCAGTACAACAATGAATAAATGACAATGGTGGTGCTACAGGATGTTTTAGAATGGAAATGAATAAACGTCAATGGCAATGACACCTGCATGTGCAAATTAGACTGGCAACTGCAATTTCTTTTTTAGTGTCAAATACAATGTAATGACTAGTGGCCAAACTTTAATGTACAGGGGTATGAGTAAGTAACTATTAAAGATGTAATTAACAAGAACACAGCGCTAGAGGGTTTGGTATAATAATACATCAGAGATCACATGGTAAACAGTATCTACACAAGAAGACAAAAAAACATAGTTCCTCTTGCTTCAATCTTATGTGAAGCAGAGTTCCTCCCTGACCCAATGCAAGTGTAACTTTGACAATTGGATGAGGAACAGGAAATTCATCCTTGGTTTTGCACCTGTCTCTCTAATGGACACAGGCAACATGTAAATGGTTCAACTCCCATCCCTCTGCTTGTAAATGTTTCACCTCCCAAACTCCTCCTTACACTTATCAAGGGTACCAGAATTTATCAGAAATGTGGGATGTATGGCTAGGTTTAAAAATGCCCTTGAGGTCTTTAGCCTAGTCAACACCTACAAAACCTACTCCAGTGCCCCATGTCAATTGCTGGGTTTACCAGCCTTCTCCAATACCCCTAAGTTTCCTCTCTAAGGGCTGGGGCCACAGTGAAGCCTAATAGCATTTGGAAAGTCTGGTCATCTCACCATCTATAAAGGGATTTTTCTTTTTGCCGTTCCCTGTTCCCTCCCTCCCTCCTGCAGTCTTTTGGATGCAGCCAGATGCCAAACATGCTGGCAGCAAGCTGATGCATCATCCCACCTCCACGGTAGCTCAGTCAAGGACCGCATCCAATCCTTCTCAAGACTACACTCCCTTCTTCCTACTTCCTCAGCCTCCAGCAGGGATCATGTGGGCAATGCCCAGATACCTGGTGAAATCCCCATGTAAAGGAATGAATGCGCTGTATCCAACTGCATGGGGAGGGTTTTATGTTCAGCAGACCTTGGGACAAAAAACACACATTTTGTTACACTGCAGTGTATGTATTTTCTCAGTGAGTAATGTCATGCATGTGAAGAACACAGCACTGCACAAAGACGTATACTTTGATGAAGACTGAAAACATTGTTTAAAGCAAAGTTAGAAAAACAAAAATGATGATGCACTAGTCGCTATTACTTTCTTTAGAGATGTCTAACTAGTGTTTATTTTATTTTTTTATTTATTTATTGTAGTTTGTTTACCAGGGTAGTCCACTGATCATTACAGATCATTTGTAGGCACAGCCTAAGTGAAAAGATTCACAAAAAAATGAAAACAATACAAATTTGCAAACACAGAGTAATCATAGAAGGCAGATAATCCCCTAGACAACTGATATGATATGTAAACAATATTAAGAGTAGAAAATCATTTGTGAATTAATTTTACTAGTAAATATAAGACAGAAGCAGCAGTTGAGAACAGATTATCAAAGTAGAAATTATGTAGGTGAGGGGGGAGTTAGGTTATGTGTCCAGTGGAAAAGCATTTGCAGTCAGATATTTGATGAAGGTGTCTTTTGAGTTGAGCTCTGAAGATGGGGAAAGAGCAGATTTCTTTAAGGTGAAGGGGGAGGAATGCCAGAGTTTGGGTGCAAGAAGGGAGAAGGAATGGTTGGTACAGTGCATTTTAGTTTTGGGCATCTGCGGTGAGAGAGTTAATTGGGAGTGTTTCTGGAGGGTTGTAGAGGACATTTTTATTAGGGAGTTTGGCTGCAAGAGGTGGAAAGGCACCTGGCTTGAACCAGTTTGAAAACAAGAGACAGCAGGAGTAGCTCAACTCTGTAGGAGACTGGTAGCTATTTGGCCTTGGAGAGGGTGATGCAATGGTGTTCCTGAGGGAAGGAACTGGAAATGAATTGGTAGATTTTGTTTTCAATGGACTGTAGAGTTATTTATTTATTTCTTTACAGAATGTGGCTGTGATGGGTAGCCCATATTCAAGTTGAGCAAGGAGGACTCCTTTACCTGTTGCAGCTCTAGTTGGACTGGAGAGAAATGGAGATACTTTCCAGGACCAGAAAAAAAAGAGAACTGATCTTCTTCCCCTGGTGTTTTCAATGTGGTTTTGGAAGTTAAGTGACTGGTCTAGCCATCAACCTAAAGATTTAAAGGATGTGGTTGCTTTTATTGGGCAACCATTGAGATCTGCGATGTTGAGATTTTTAGGATCTTTTTCAGCTTTTGTGAGGTTCTACGAATCATACTTTTTGTTTTAGAGGGGTTAAGGAGTAGTTTATGATTGTTTGGCCAAGAATTAGAGGAGTGAAGGTCAAACTGAAGCTGGGTTTGAATAACTGAATGTGAGGGACTGGATCGAAGAATAATTATGTCATCTGAATAGATTAATAGGAGGGTTAGGAAAATCACTGGGCAGCCTGTTAATGAAGACTGAAAACAAAATACTTATACAGATTAGACCGAATTGTTCAGATTACTTTAAAAATAAAACTGAGACGCTTGTAAATGTTTCACATTTATAAATGATCCAAATGTGTTAATATTTGTTTTACTAATACATTTTAAATTTTACAGTTAGATTTAAAAATGACAAGTATGGCTCCCTGGCACAGTCCTCTGGTAAGGGGTGTTAGCAGCAATAAGAATGTGCCTAATTTGACTCAAATACTTATTTGTCAAGAAATGCTGCAACCAGGTGACAGTGTTGGGCTAACCCCAATTTCTTGTTGGGGCTAACCCCAATTTCTTGGAGGGAGTGAAGGAGCAGGAGGTGGTCAATTAGACCAAATGCTTTGGTAAGGTCAATGAAGACAGTTCCTGAAAGATGCCCTTTTCACTGCTGTGAAGTATCTTATCTGTAAGTGACCATAGTGCTGTCACTGTACTCCAGCCAGTCCAGAAACCATGCTGTTTGAGAGTAAGGAGGTGGTACTGTTGGATGTAAGTGGAAAACTGGTTGCAGATTATTTTTTTCAAGTATTTTCTCAAGTGTACAGAGGATGGAGTCAGGGCAGTAGTGGGAGGTATTTACTGGCCGAGGCTGCTTGGGAAGGGATGTAAAGAGAGCAGTTTTCCACATGTTTGGCATCAAATTTTGAATTCGGCAGAGGTTATAAATATGCAGAAGAGATCTGGCAAGGAAGTCTTTGCAGGTAGGTTGTCTGTACTGGGTGGGGGGCATCCATGGGTATGTTTTCCATAAGGGGAACAGGTTTCTTGTGTGTACTTGTCTTAAAATAGAAGAGGGGGATAAAGGGGGGGCTGGGTGAGCTGGGGGAGAGGTAGAGATTGCAGTACTAGGGAGGTGACAGAATCTTTTGAGAAAGTCAGAGATTGAGATTTGGCCATGAGAGGTTTGGTTGGTGATGGGGAGGTGTCAGTGGATTTATGGCCTGTGAGAAGATTTACTTCTTGCCAAAAATGTTTGGGTTTGCCAAGAAGATCAGGTTCCTTGACTCTGAAAAAGAGTTATGTACTTACCATAACTTGGCAAATGTTTTATCCTGTGTCACTATTCACCACTCTTGGGTCACTGGATCAGACATCGGATCAGAGCTGGTAACTTTTCAGACAGCTTCTAGGCTCAAGCTCCTCCCACCCCCATGATCCTTTGCCGGCCTCTAAACCCTCTGATCAAGTTTGCCCTAGAGCTAGAAAGCAGTGAAGGAAGACCTTAACCACCAAACAGAATATCTCAACTTCCTCTAGGTCTCATAGGAAGGGGGAAGGAGGGAGGGATAAGTGATGAATAGTGACATAGGGTAACCCAGATGCCAAGTTAAGGAAAGTATATAACTCTATCTGATGTTATCCATGACATTATTCCTCACTCTTGGGTCAAAGTCCCCAGCTACCCTAAATCTTAGGTGGCCTCAGGGAAGGACATGCCAAAGAACTGTGGAGCCAAAAAAAGCCCTGTTCCTGGAGACAATGTAAAGTTTATGAGTAACAAAATTATGAGGAGTAGACCAGGTGGCTGCCGTACAAATCTCATCTATGGAATGATAGGCCAGATAGGTAGCTGACGTAGCCACAGATCTAGTGGAATGAGCTCTGACTGTAAACTTTTAGACAAATAGACCAAACAAATACATTTCGAAATCCAATAAAAAATAGTAACCTTGGAAACCACCCGACCCTGTCTGTTAAGAGAAAACGCTACAAACAGCTGGTCCAATTTGCGAAAACTCTTGGCTCTATCCAAGTAAATCATAACAGTCTATGAGCATCAAGATCATGCAACAGATATTCCCCTTTATTGGAAAAGTTAGGGAAGAAAACAAGCAGTTGAACTGACTGATTCAAATTCTCCTCCATAGTTATCTCAGGCAGGAAGGAAGGACTGGTTCAGAGAGCCACTCTGTCTTTATGAAATACCATGTATGGTGGTTTGATAGAAAGAGCCTACAACTCTGAAACCCTTCTTACTGAAGTTATGGCCACCAGAAATGTGGTCTTCCATCATAAAATTTAATATCGTATGTAGCAGCAGGCTTAAAGGGACTCTATGTAAGACATTGCAACACAAATGAATGGTCCCAAGGGGAGAAAGATCTTTAATAGGAGGCCAGAGCAGAAAAACACCTTTCAAAAATGCCTTACAAAGATGAGAGAAAAGGTAGGTTTCCTCGCTGTGACACTGTCAGCCCAGCTTTCTGGAATTTTGTAAATAATCATATGTCATTTATGAATAGTAATAGAATTCATATTCTTGTCTTACAAATGTAAGAAAAAAAGAAGTTATGTACCTACCATAACATTCTATGTTTGTTGTCCACCTCGCCTTCCTTCTTGCTGGTTGGGTTCGGAGCGGACTCAGCCGATTTACTACATCTCGACAACTTATACTGGCTCGAGACTAACCCCTATCCCAACATGCCTAGCGGTAGCTACCCAGATCTTGCTTGTAATAGCCCACACTAGACAATAATAATAAATGCAAATTTTACTAAGCTCTTATACATTTTAGGTTAGGAAGGAAAGAGGAAAAAAACAAAGCATGGTTAACTAACCTGGTATGTCAGCAGGAAATTCAGACAGTGCAACCAAAAAGGGAACTCCTCTTGATCCTCCAGGAAGGTGGAAGGAGGGAGGGACGCAAGAAGGAAGGCGAGATGAAGGACAGCAAACATGGAACATTATGGTAGGTACATAACTTCTTTATGTTAAGTTGTCCCATCTCGCCTTCATTCTTGCTGGTTCGGACCGTGTCCCCAGCACCTGGTTCTTGGGGTGGCTCACTGGAACAAACTCTTCAGGACCATGGAACCAATGGATGCCCTATTCCAGGAGAGCACGTCCACTTTGTAATGAGAGATAAAGGTATGAGGATTTGCCCATGTTGCTGCTGCACAGATGGAATCTGAAGGCAATTTGGCTTTGAAGGCAACACAGGTAACTAAGGTCCTGGTTGAATGTCCTCTGTCCCTCCCTGGAAGTGTCTTTTTATGCAAATCATAAGAATAACTGATTGTGTCTGACAGCCATTTTGATAAGGTCACTTTTGAAACTGGAGAACCTTGTTTATTGTCAGCAAAAGATACAAACAATTGATCTGATTTTCTAAGGTCTTTGGTCCTGTGTAAATAAAAATGTAATTGTCTATGAACACCCAATTGATGGAGTTTATATTCTGCCTTGCTGCTGTAATTGGGGAAGAATATGGTAAGTTCAATGGACTGATTTAAATTATACTCTGAACATACCTTTGGCAAGAAGGAAGGATTGGTTCTAAGAGAGACACTATCTTTGTGAAAAATGAGATACGGTGGGCGAATAGATAAAGCGTGTAATTCAGAAACCCATCTAGCTGAGGTGACGGCAACCAAGAAAAGGGTTTTCCAAGACAGAAATTTCAGGGGGCAAGATGCTGCTGGTTCAAAGAGTGGAAGAATCAGAGAAGCTAAAACTAAGTTTAGGTCCGGGGGTTCTCTTACCTGGGGCCGTAAAAGAGTTGTACCTCATAAGAATGCTCTGCACAACTTATGGGACATGATGTTGGTGCCCAAGTCTACAAGAAAATTGGAGATGGCAGTTAGTTGGACCCTAATAGTAGCTGCAGCTGCCCCTTGTTCGAAGGTTTCAGCCAGGAAATCAAGAATCTTGTGAAAAGGAGCAGTAAAGGGATCAATACCATTACTCTGCGCCCAATAAGAGAACCTCTTCCATTTGCTAGTGTAAATCTTCCTAGTAGTGGGCTTGTGAGAGGACACCAGCATGTGTTGTACTGCGGGGAAAATGTTGGGGAGCCTGGCTAAGACTGGAAGTAGAGAAACCAAGCAGTCAGCTTGAGAGTTTGGAGGAAAGGATGTAGCCCACCCGACTGATGCATCAGGAGGTCCGGAACTGGGTCCAGTATCCAAGGCTCCACTTGAAGGTGATGGTGGAGAACTGGAAACCATATCTGATGAGGCCAGTAAGAAGCAATGAGGAAGAGTTTGGAACCCAGCAACTTTGCTTTCTGAAGTACCCTTGTGATTAGAGGGGAAGGTGGAAAGGCATAGAGTAGTCCTGGAGGCCAATCATGAAGAAGTGCATCCCTGGATGACTGTCCCAGTAGGGGGACTAGGGCAAAGTAGCTGCCGCATTTATTGTTGAGGGGAGTGGCAAAAAGATTGCAGCATGGCTGGCCCCATTTGCGAAAAATCAAGTCCGCAACCTCTTGCTTCAGGGACTACTCGTGAGGCATGAGGATAGCCCTGCTGAGCCTGTCCACTAGCATGTTGGATTTCCCAGGAATGTGCATCGCAATTAGAAAACGTTGGGAAGACATCGCCCATTGCCATACTTGAAGGGCCTCCCGACACAAGGGGTAAAATCTGGTCCCACCCTCCTTGTTGATGTACCATACCACTGACATATTGTCTGTCTGAACTGCAATGGTCCCGGTAGGAAGAGAGTCTTGAAGTGCTTGCAACGCTCTCATCTCTAGAACATTGATGTGCAAATGGTACTCATGAGGTTGCCACATTCCTTGTACAGTCTGTCCCAGATAATGCCCCCCCCCTATCTGGGAGGCGTCCGTGGTCACTATGGCTACTGGATGGGGGTCTAGAAATGGTCTGCCCAGAGTCACCTGGGGGGAGACAAGCCACCATACTAAGTTCTTTTTGCAAGCTTCCATGATCAAGATCAAGTGTGACATTGGTAAATCCTGGAAAGACCATTGAGCAAAAAGAAGCCACTGCAGAATCCGCATGGTGAAGTGAGCCATAGGAACTAGTGCAATTGCTGCGGCCATTGAGCCCAAGACTTGTAATACTTATTTTGCCTGAACTCATCTTCTTTATGAGAAACAAAACTTGCTGATGAATGGTTGACACCCTGTCTTGAGGCAGCTTCGATATCATGCGTCTTGTATCTACATCTGTCCCTATGAAGGTAATAGACTGACAAGGCAACAAGGCAGACTTTTTGTAGTTTATGGTGATGCCTTGCTGGGAACAAGTTTGAATTGTGTAGTCCCGTGCTTTGATTAGCTGATGCTTGGTGGTAGCAGTGAGGAGCCAGTCATCTAGATATGGAAACACCTGGAATCCTAGACACCTCAAGTGAGCCGTGACCACTGCTATACACTTGGTGAACACCCTCGCGGCTGTGGTGATACCAAAGGGCAGGGCTCTGAACTGATGATGACTGGCTCCCAGCCAGAAGCGTAGGAATCTCCTGGATTGCCTGTCCATTTTTATGTAGTAGAATGCATCCTGGATATCTATGGCACACATCCAATTGTCCTGACCCAAGAAGGGAAGAATGGACTGCAGAGTTACCATCCGGAACTTCATCTTTTTTACCAATTTGTTTAGCTTGCTGAGATCCAAAATGGGTCTCCAGTCCCATTGTCTTTTTTTGGAACTAAAAAGAACCTTGAGTAAGTTCCGGATTCGACTTGGTGTGTGGGGACTACTTGGATGGCTCTTTTTTCTAGCAATCTTTGTACTTCTAGGATTGCTTGATCCCGAAGACTGGGTGGAACATCTGGGATAGAACGTTTTTCTCTTGAAGGGGGTAACTGGGAAAAGGGAATTTTGTAACCCCTGGATATTACTGACAGTACCCAAGCTTCTTTCGTGATAGTTTGCCAGGCTGCTGGGTACAATGATAGTCTGCTCCCAACTGCCACCAGAGGTGGACAGTTGGGCCTCCCTTCAGGAGTGCTTGGCCTAGCAGAGAACATGTCTCTCTTGCCCTGCTGTTGCAGACCCCCCCCTGCCGCGAGGCCAGCATCTTCTGTTGTTGTTTCCCCCTCTGCCCCTGGGGGAAAAATCTCCACGTGTGTCAGGCGAAACTCCCTGGGATTTTCAAAGCAACATCTTTCCACTCTTCTGACCTTTACGATAGGGTCTGGATGGAGTGGAAAAATGGACTCCTATGGCAGAGAGAGTCTTGCCATCCTGTTCACACCTGGTGAGAGTCTCTTTTACCTGAGGCCCAAACAAGGATGAGCCATCAAAGGAGGTATTGGTAAATGAAGACTTGAAAGGTTCCACAAACTGACAAAGGCGCATCCAGGAGTGTCTCCACAAAGCAACTCCGGTATCTGCTGCCCTACTCGCTCCATCTGCCGCATAAGAAATGAGCCTTATGGAGGTGTTAAACACTGAAGTCATGGGAAGCCACCCTGTTCGCAACTCCCTTAACTGTAGGATCCTGCAGGGTATCTCCTAACTCCTTTAGGAGATCCATCTGAAGTCGTGTGAAGTGTGACAAGTAATTCAGCGACCTGAGAGCAAAGGTCACTGAAAAGAACATACACGTTGCATACCTGTCCATTGTACGGGACCCATTGTTCGGCGGATGGACAGATGAAGTTTCCGCAAGTTCCTTCTTAGTGGCTGCTGCCACCACCATGGCATCAACAGGGACCCCTTTGGAAAGTAAGGATTTGTCCTTGGGTGCAGTAATAAATTTATTTGGTCTCCTCGGAACTGGTTCTATGGTCTCTAGAGCACTCCATGCCTTTCAACTCACTACAGACAAAAGTGGGTCAAAAGGCAGAGACGACTAAGAGGTGGAGGGTCAGGAACCAAATGTGTCCAGGTAGACATATTCATCCTCAGAAGGGGCTAGGGACTTCCAGCCACCCCTCTGTCTAAGGAATTTCAAGATGTCCGAAAAAGAGATATCCTCAGAGGGGGACCGCGGGGACCCTTCAGATTCATCCAAGTCTGTGTCTGATGTGATGGACTCAGGGGAGTCCAGATGCTTCCTCTTACATTTTTTCTTCTGAGGGACCACCTCCAAGTGTTCGGGGGAGGTTTTGGAAGAAATAGGGTCACCCAATGGGGCATCCTGGAGTATAGGTTCCCTACGCTTGGAGGCAGGAGGAGGGTCAAAGACAGGCACAGGCACCGAGGGAGAGAGAGCCAATGAAGCCAAGGGTGGAGCGGTCTCAGGAGACAGCATGCTTATCACCTCGAAGGCACCACAGTCCAGAGTCAAAGGAGCCTCTGGCTCCGAAGAGCCCAGAGATCTCCTGTAAACTGACAGCAACAACTCAGAGGCTGACGTGAGAGCCGAGCTCACCTGCGCCGAAGCTCTGAGAGGGAGAGTGGGGTTGGACAAGGGTCCAATGCCACTTCCCCCCTCAGAGCTGGAAAGAAAGCTTTGGCTCCCAGATCGCTTGATGGACTGAGACATTGAGAAGATCGGAGCAGGTGTCAAAACCAATAAATGAGAAGAAACCAGAGACGATGTTTCCACCACCACGACCTCCATGACTCCAGCTCCGAGCTCAAGAGAGTCGGAGGAGAAACCGATGGAGAAGCTGGATGGACCAAAGGAGCCAATTCCTTGTGGGCTGGCCTCGATAGTAATTTGGCAAGTGCCTGTGACTTGAGGAGCCTATTGACCACTCTCTCCACATCATGATCCGAAAGCCTGGAGGACCAAGAGGAGTGAGATGAGGACCGGTGACTGCCCGCACTAGACTGCAGCAAAGGAGATTATGGAGCAGAGCTCACCGGCTCCAAAGAAGGAGACCTTGTTCTTTTATGGGTCCAGACTGGCTCTGAGGATACTGATGGAGCCGCTGGAGACTTAGCTTTGTCGGAGCCAACACTGGGAACCGACAAGCCGATTTAGACTGTTCCAAACGTACAACCGATGAGGATGGCTTAGTGGATTTTTCGGACAATTTATTTGGCTGAGGACCTAGAGATAAAGAAAGGTGAGGGTTCTTCAGAAGGCCACGCAAAATTAGCTTGGTCTTTCTCTCCTGCAAGACTCTGGAACTGAAAGCATGACAGATAGAGCACGAGTCCTGCAGGTGAACAGCCCCTAAACAGTATATGCAACTCGTGTGCCCGTCCGTACGGGCCATTTTTTGGCAACACGAGTCGCATTTTTTGAACCCAGAGGGTTTCGACTCTTTGAACATTGTGAATAATTAGACAAAAATACAACAGGGAGAAACAAGGCTGTAATAGCTAACAACACACAATTAACTAACACTACTAACAAGGCTGCAATGGCTAGCCAAATAACAAGAAAGGATATCTCTCTTTTTTTTTTTGAAGGGCAAGAGAAGAAGAAAAAGGGGGAGAGATTCCAAGTAAAATGGTGACTCCCTCAATAGGAGAGCCTCTAACTTAAACGGCTACTCCGAAAGGGGAAGAAGAAGAAGAACCCTCTAATTTAAAAAGACTCAAAGGGGAAAAGCAAGGCCTGAGAAAAAAAATGATGGCCAAAAACAACCAACAGCAACAACAGAGGAAGGTCGTTAGACCAAAGGGATAAATATACACTCTAACAAGGTAATTAAGACAGTAAAATGCTAGAAAGATGACAATATATATGACAAAACTCTGAATACTTAGCCTGAGCCAGCAGTCGCAATCTCGATGCTGCAAGCGGAAAACGAGATCTGGGTAGCTACCGCTAAGCATGTTGGGATAGGGGTTAGCCTCTAGACAGTATAAGCTCTCGAGCTATAGTAAATCGGCCGAGTCAGAGTTGAGGATCGGCTCCGAACCCAACCAGCAAGAATGAAGGCGAGATGGGACAACATAACATCTGTATGTTATGTACTGAGCTTCAAGAATGTAACCACAGTGTACCCTACTAGAAAATAACAGAAATGTATGTTTTAATAGTAGAAGCTGGAACATACAGAGTTAACTTGCAAAACTTCAAGAAAATAAGTTGGAATCAAAATGTTTTACGATTGTTTTTCAGTGCAGCAAGCAGACACAATGTCTAGAGCTAGAGATTTTCCTATGGTCTTCAAAGAGAAATAATTACTGTTTCAAATTTAAGTGTTTTTATTGCTCTATGACTTCCTAGCAGGTGCACACTTCTGAGAGACATGTATTTTTGACACAGATGTGTTAAATTCTAAGTATCTGCTTAACCTGGAAACTAAAGTCAGGTGACAAAGAGTGATGCCATCTGAGCTAACCCAACAGTAATGATTATTAATTTAAAAACTCTCTCAGAGAAAGACTGGGCATTTTGTATCTTGTCTTGGACCTAGAAACATCCATTCAGCACTTCTGCCTGCATCTTGTTCTGTAAGTAAGTCTAGGGTACAGTAATCTCTTTTAGATATAGTTATGAATATAGTAAAGATTAGTTTAGATGTTTTCTGTATTTATTTGAGACTGTCCTGCAATGTTGTTTTAAAATATTTCCTGTGATTCTAAACTCTGTAGTTACTGTGTTGTTTGATTATTGTCTTGTTCTTTTATTACTTATTATTAAATATATTTAAACATTGTAATTGTGGCTGGTTTGTTTAGAGATGTTTAACCTCTTAGAGTACTTGCATGTGTATTTGGTGACATAGTGTAGGCCACTCCAATAGCAATGCTCTTGGTCACACTTACCATCTGGATAACAGTAACATTACACAGTAGGATTGGGCATCCTTTGTAAGGACCTTAGAGTAGCTGATAAGTAGTGGTTGGTGGCAGTGATAACTACCTTACTGTCTGGGCAGAAGGGGGCATAGCTAGTAAAACTGTGCCAGCCTTCCTCAGGAGTGTCTATGTGTTTATATATAAATCAAATCTCAAAGAGTGTGTGTGTGTGTGTGTGTGTGTGTGTGTGTGTTGGTTGGACAGAGAGGGTGCTGAAGGTTTTAGCTTGACCATTTGGCTGAGATCTCAACCCTATAGCTATGCCAGTGGGGAGTCTTATTGGCGATCTGGAGAAAGAAGAAGAAACCAGCCCCAGACTGACTGTGATCTCTGTGTGTTCTTAAGGGAAATTGCACTTTACTGTGTGTGTTTTTGTCATCCTCCCAATGTGTACATCCCTCACTGGTGCTATTGGTAAAGATTGAGGCTCCTTGGTTACTGGGCCAGTGCAGGGGCGTCCCATATTAACTGTTTGGCAGTGGTGGGATAGCCACATCACAATATTAATTGGTTGATAGTGGTGAGATAGCCACATCACATATTAATTGGCTTGTAGTGGTGTGGATATTAAATTCCTATAGCCTGTGTACAGTGGTCACTGAAGGTGTCTGTACTCTCAGCCATGTAGTGACCATTCAGAGTTCATATCAAAATTTATTTTTTGTTAGCTTAGTCAGGGAGAGCAGGCAAGCATGTCAGCAAAGGAGTATGGCAAGCTGACAAGGAGCCAGTTGGCCGAGACGTGCCAGGCTAAAGGACTGGTGCATGCCTGCATGCCAACCTGACTAAAGCAGACAAGATTGCAGCTTTAGTCACAGCTGCATCACAGAATAGCAACCAGGAGGTCAATCAGACTAGATGTGGAGATGTACAACTCTCAGAAAATGGACAGCTCAAACTTTCTACAGAGGACTTCAAAATCTGTTTGAAGTTAAAGAGACTTGAGTTGGAGGCCAAGCGTTTGGAGAGAGACTGAGACATCTGAAGGCTGAGGAGAATAAGAAGCAGAGGCAACATGAAAAGGAGATGCTGACTGTTCGCCAGAATCATGGAGGTAATGGAGAAGGGAGTAACCAAACCCCAGAAGCAACAAAGGTCAGTAAATTTCTTCCACAATTTACAGAGGGGGATAATTTTGATAGTTTCATTCATATGCTTGAGAGAGTATGTAAACAGTATAATATTGACCAAGGGGTATGGGCATGGATCCTGACCCACTTACTCCATGCTAAAGCTACAGCTGCAATTTCTAAACTGTCTGATACTGATTGTTTAAATTATAATACAGTCAAAATGTGTTTGCTAGAATGTTTTAAGTTAACACCTGAAGCTTATAGGAAAAAGTTACATGAGCATAGACGCAAGGCAAATGAAAGTGTGTGTGAATATTTTGCTGAATTATGCACTTATTTTCACAGGTGGGTTGAGTGGATTTCAGGTCACCACTTTTTAAGGGCTGGCAAACCTTTTGGTGACAGAACAAGCCCTTAGCACTTTGTCTGAGGACAAGAGAATCTGGTTAGCTGATAGACAATGCAATACTGTAGATGACCAGGGGAGGAAGGGAGACCTATACCTAGCAAGCAGGGCATCACTGCACAGGAAAGGGACACCCAGTAGTGCTCATGGGTCTAAGGGAACCCATGCTGGGCAGCCCAGACTGCCCCAACAGTCCGCCAGTAGCAGGGGAAGCCACTAGTTCAGGTACACATCCAGGACCAAGGGTTAAATGTTTTAAATGCAACCAGTGGGGCATGTAGCATATAGATGTCCACAGAAGCAAGGTGGGAAACAAAAGGTGGGAGAGCCAGTCAGCTGAAATGACAAAATGCCAGCAGTAAGTTGTCTCGAGACAACAAGGATACCAAACTACCACAAGAGGTTATATCCTATCTTAGTGAATGGGAAAGAGGCCATGGCTAAGGGGGACACAGTCTCTGACCTAACCATTGTGAAGCCTATAATGGTTACAGAGGAGCACTACTTGCTTGGGCAGTCTACTCCTGCCAGAAATTTAGGAGGGACCTCATTCCAAATACCTTTGGCTAGGGTTCACCTTGACTCGGAGTGTAGAAAAGGAAGCAAGCAAGTAGATGTGTTTGAGGATATCCCTGCAGATGTCCTGATAGGGAATTATTTTGATAGTGCAGTACCCTGTATACATGCAGTTATACGCAGTCAGGCTTGGAGACAAGCATGGGGTCTGGTAGCTTGGGGGAGACCCAGACAGACTGCGCATTACTGCCAGGACTGGTGAGGTAGTTACTTCACGGAAGGAGCTACCCTGTAGCAGTGAGACTGAAGGTGAGCCACAGCTGCTTGTGGGTACTGATATTCCCTTGGACAGAGTGACTGCAAGGGCAGAGATGAGTATTAGTACCCAGGCTGACAGTGAGGCACTGCTGTCACAGGATACTAGACTTCCTGTGGAAGGGGAGCTGGGAAGGGTTACAAAGAGAAAGTTGAGACAGGCTCAGCTCTCAGACCCTACATTATAAGGCCTGAGGGAGGTAGCTAGTGAGACACCTGATTCTCAAGGGAAGGGGGAATCTGTACACTGGGAGAAAGGGTTACTGTACAGAGAGTGGACCCCTGAGGAAGGGCTAGAGGGTGAGAGAATACAGCAGTTGGTAGTGCCCAGAGCCTACCATCTGGCACTTCTACCATAGCCCATGATAATCCCTTTGCAGGTCATATGGGCATAAAAAGTACAAAGAGGCATATTATGCAGAACTTTTATTGGCCTGGGATTTCCAAAGATGTAACAAGGTACTGCAGGACCGGTGAGCAACGCCAAAAGGTAGGCAAGGCAGGAGACAAGCTGAAAGCTCCTTTGATGCCTTTGCCTGTGATTGAGGAGCCATTCTTCTGGGGGGTAACTATGTATATTATGGAGCCTCTGAATACCCCAAGTTCTACAGGGAAAACGTATATCCTAGTGGTAGTAGATTATGCTACCAGATACCCTGAAGCAGTGGCTCTGTCCTCCATTGAGGCAGAAAAGATGGCAAATGCTTTGTTAGAGATTTTCAGCAGGTAGGTTTCCCAAAAAAATACTGACAGAGGTGCCAATTTCATGTCAGACCTGCTGGCTTCTCTGGGGAAGTACTGTGGGGTGAAGCACCTAAAGACCATCCCCAGACTAATGGTCTTGTTGACAGGTTATACCCTACACTCAAGACAATGCTACAGGCATTTGCAAACCAATTTAAGAGGGACTGGGACAAATATTTGCCCCATCTGTTGTTTGCTTACAGAGAGGTTCCCCAGGAATCCACAGGTTTTTCACCCTTTGAGTTGCTGTATGGGCATAGGGTGAGGGGACCTCTAGATTTGATTTGAGATGAGTGGGAGGGTGAATGTGAATTCCACAAGGAGTCTGTTGTGGCATATGTCCTAAACATCAGAACAAGGCTCAGGGAACTCATGGGCGTGGGCCCAGGAGACCCTGGCAGAAGCCCAACAGCAGAAAAAGGTCTTAGGGCAGCAGGTAATGGTTTTCATTCCTGTCACACACAATAAGCTGCAGGCAGCTTGGGAGGGACTCTACAAAGGGGTAAGGAAGGTCAGCAATGTTAACTACATGGTAGAACTGCGAGGCAGTAGGCAGGGGCACAAATTGTACCATGTTAACATGATGAAACCTTACCATGACAGGGAGGCCCTTGTGCTGAGTATTTGCAGTAGATTGCAGGAGGAGTCTGAGGGGGATCTGGTGACTGATCTCCTAAGTGAAGCTCGGACTGACACCTCAGTGAAAGGGGTAGCAATGTCCCAGCAGCTATCCCCTACCCAGGTTTGAGAAATCTGAGCAGTGTTACAGGAGTTTGGGGACATGTTCACCAGGAAACCAGGGTGCACCCACTTTGGTACAGCACCATGTGCATACAGGACGCCAAAGGCCTATTAAGCAGGCCCCTTATACGGTGTCTGAGAGAGTCAAGCAGACCCTGAGGGAGGAAATACAGAAAATGTTGAACTAGAGTTAATTCAGGAGTCCAGCAGTCCTTGGGTCTCCCCACTGGTGCTGGTACCAAAGAAGGATGTCAGCACCAGGCTCTGTGTGGACTACAGGAAATTAAATAGTCACACAGAGTCAGATGCTTACCCCATGCCTAGGACAGATGAGGCCCTAGAGCAGCTGGGTGGGGCTAAGTATCTTATCACCACTGATCTTACCAAGGGTTACTGACAGGTGCCCTTGACTTCCAGTGCTAGAGAGAGGTCAGCCTTTGTGACTCCTTTTGACTTGTATGAGTTCATGAAGATGCCCTTTGAGATGAAAAATGCCCCAGCAACTTTCCAGAGGCTGGTAGATTGTATCTTAGCAGGAGCAGGAGATTTTGCCCTTGCTTAACTAGATGATATTGCTATTTACAGCCATTCCTGGCAAGAGCACCTTCAGCATGTCAGGGAGGTGCTGGGCAGACTACAAAGGGCAGAGTTGACCATTAAGCCCAGCAAATGTCAGGTGGGTATGGCAGAGGTCTCCTACCTGGGACATAGAGTGGGGAGTGGTAAGATCAGGCCAGAACTTGCCAAAGTGGAAGCCATTCAGGCATGGCCTGCCCCTGTTACCAAAAAGCAGGTAAGGCATTCTTAGGGACAGCAGGGTAATATAGAAAGTTCGTCCCCAACTACAGTACCACAGCTGCTCCCCTCACAGACCTGACAAGGAAAAACAGGACAGATAAGGTAGTGTGGACCCCAGCATGTGAGCAGGCACTCCAGAAGCTTAAAAAAGCTTTGGGAGGACCCCCCCCCCAGTGTTAGTCAGTTCAGATTACAGCAAAGAATTTGTTGTGCAGGTGGATGCTTCACACCATGGGGTGGGGGCTGTACTTAGCCAGGTATCCTCAAAAGGAGAAGAGCACCCAGTGGTATATCTCAGTCAAAGGCTCCAACCCAGGGAAGAATGCTATGCAGCTGTAGAAAAGAAATGTCTACCCATAGTGTGGGCACTGCAGAAACTTCAGCCTTATCTGTATGTAAGAAAATTCATTGTAGTTACAGACCATAATCCCTTAACATGACTACATTGAGCCAGCCAGCAAAATGCCAAGTTACTAAGGTGGAGCCTAGGGTTGTAAGCATATATGACAGTTGCAAGCATATGATATGACAGTGCAGCACCACAGTGTGGTTAGCAATGCCAACACAGATGGGCTCTCAAGACAGAGAATGGGGTAAGGTATTCCTAGATAGGTTCAACCCTCTCAAGCAACGTTTCTCAAGGGTCACTTGAAAAACTAGCTTGAGTTTTCAGGGAGGGGAGAAATGTGACACTGCCAGCCCAGCTATCTGGAATTTTGTAAATAATCATATGTCATTTGTGAATAGTAATATGATTCATATAATTGTCTTACAAATGTAAGAAAACTGTATGTTATGTACTGAGCTTCAAGAATGTAACCACAGTGTACATACATACATACAAGTGTTTCAAGCACAGGCATTAAAGCCCTTCTAGCTTGCCAATATGCCAAAACACTTGTTCCCATAATAAATGTCCAGGTTGTTCTTAAAAATATCTAAAGTAGTGCTTGCTTTAATGTAATTAGGTAGTCTGTTCCAAGCAGCAGCTACTCTGTCAGAAAACCAATTAGTACACTTCTCATTCCCATAGAATCTTCTACATAGGTTATCTGATGATTCTCTAGTGTACCCTACTGGAAAAGAACAGAAATGTATATAAATTACATACCTGTGCAAATATATGTTTTAATAGTAAAAGCTGGAACATACAATGCGAACTTGCAAAACTTCAAGAAAATAAGCTGGAATCAAAGTGTTTTACAATTGTGTTTCAGTGCAACAAGCAGACACAGTGTCTTGAGTTAGAGGTTTTCCTATTGTCTTGAAACAGAAATAATAACTAGGTTTCAAATGTAAAAGTGTTTTTATTGCTCTATGACTTCCTAGCAGCTGCATACTTCTGAGACATGCATTTTTGACACAGAGGTGTTAAATTATATGTATCTGTTTAGCCTGGAAACTAAAGGCAGGTGACAAAGAGTGATGTCATCCAAGCTAACCCAACAGTAATGATGATTACTAATTTAAAAACTCTCTCTGAGAAAGACTGGGCATTTTTTATTTTGTCTTGGACCAAGAAACATCCATTCAGCGCATCTGCCTGCGTCTTGCTCTGTAAGTAAGTCCAGGATACAGTAATCTCTTTTAGATGTAGTTACAAAAATAGTAAACATCAGTTTAGATGTTTTCTGTGGGTGGCCACAGTGGTGCAACGGTTAGTGTTGCCACCTCACAGCAAGAGGTTCTCTGGTTCGATCCTCGGCTGGGGTGCTTCTGTGTGGAGTCTGCATGTCCTTCCTGTGGTCGTGTGGGTTTCCTCCTGGAGCTCCGGTTTCCTCCCACATCCCAAACACTCTAAATTGGCCCTAGGTGTGAGTGTGTGTGTGTGTATGCCTTCTGTGGAAGGTTGGGTGCTGGGCTGGCAACTTGACACCGTAAAACTCCACTGCCAATCATGAGCGGGGACAGGTGAACTGCTGTGGTGACCCCTAACTTGGAAAAGCCGAAAGAAGAAGAGTTTAGATGTTTTCTGTATTTATTTGAGACTGTCCTGCAATGTTGTTTTAAAATATTTCCTGTGATTCTAAACTCTGTAGTTACTACGTTGCTTGAGTATTGTCTTGTTCTTTTATTATTTATTATTAAATACATTTAAACCTTTTAATTGTGGCTGCTTTGTTTAGAGATATTTAAGCTCTTGGATTACTTGCATATGTATTTGGTGACACTGTATAGGCCACTCCAATAGCCTTGCCCTTGGTCACACTTACCATTTGGATAATAGTAACATTACACAGTAGGATTGGGCACCCTTTGTAAGGGCCTCAGAGTAGCTAATAAGTAGTGGTTGGTGGCAGTGATAACTACCTTATAATTTGGGCAGAAGGGCGCATAGCAATGTAAACCTGTGCCAGCCTTCCCCAGGAGTGTGTGTGTGTGTCTGTATATAAATCAAATCTCAAAGTGTGTGTGTGTGTGTGTGTGTGTGTGTGTGTGTGTGTGTGTGTGTGTGTGTGTGTGTGTGTGTGTGTGTGTGTGTCAGCTACTTGTGCAGGGCCACAAAGCACTGGTTGGACAGAGAGAGTGATGGAGGTTTTGGCTTGACCACTCGATTAAGATCCTAACCATATAGCTGTGCCAGTGGTTAGTCTTACTGGGGATCTGGAAAAAAAAGGCAGAAACCAGCCCCAGACTGATTGTGATCTCTGTGTGCTCTTAAGGGAAATTGCACTTTACTGTGTGTGTGTACTTGTCATCCTTCCAATACGTACGTCCCTCACTGGTGCTAGTGGTGCGGATTGAGGGTCTTTAATTACTGGACCAGTGCAGGGGCGTCACACTCGCAAACATGGAAGTTAGAACTAGCCACCAATTGCACTTTGATAGTACAGAAACTAGCCCCATCTTGAAAAAGTGAAAACAAGGACAACAAGATATCTGGAATGGGAGCTGAGAAGGGGTCCAGATTACGCTGGTTGGCCCAAATAGATAACCTTTTCCATTTACTCGCATATACCTTTCTGGTGGATGCCTTCTGAGAGGCCAGAATAATGTTTCTGACAGGTGATGCAAGCCTGGACTGATTCAGGATTACGGGAAGTGGACAAACCACACAGTCATACGAAGAGTCTGAAGGGTGGGGGTCAGAAGCTGGGAGGAGTAGGAAATCAGATCTGGAAGGGGATCTAGTACCCAAGGAGGGGGTACTTCAGATGAGACCATAAGAGGAGAAACCACACCTACCAAGGCCAAAAGGGGGCGATGAGGATCAAGGTGGCCTTGAGGTAACAAGCTTTCTGAAGCACTCGGAGAATGACAGGTATAGGAGGATAGGAGTAAAGGAGACCCGGAAGCCGATCATGAAACAGAGCATCCCAGGGAGAAATACTGGCTGCATTTGTGGTTGTGAGGGGAAGTAAACAGACTGCAGCTTGGACAACCCCAGCAAAGGAAAATCTCTCTTGCCATTGAAGGATTCAAGGACCGCTCACGAGGACTCAGGATGGCCCTGCTGAGTCTTTCTGCCAACACGCTGGACTCCCTGGGAATGTGCATTGCAAGAAGAAAGTGCCCTGAGGACATTGCCCATTCCCCCACTCTCATAGCCATGTGACAAAGCAGCAAAGTAGATAAGAGTGTGGGCCCCCTTGCTTGCTGATGACCACACAACTGCCATGTTGTCTGTGTGAAGTGCAATGGTACACAGGGGGAGGCAGTCCTGAAAAGCTTGCAACGTGAGAAGGACTGCTCTCATCTGCAGTACATTTATGTGCAGTTTGGTCTCTGCAGAGGACCACGTACATTGAACCATCCTTCCCTGGTAGTGCCCCCCTCCCCACCCCAACAGGGAAGCATCTGAGGTAACGGTGGCACTGGGGAGAGGAAGAGAAAATTGGGTGCCTGCTAGGAGGTTGGGAGACTGAATCCATCAAAGAAAATGCCTGCACACTGGAGTGAGACAGATTTAGGCCATCATTGGATGAGACAGAGAAGACCACTGGACCACTAGAGTCCACTGCAGAACCCTCATGTAGAATCTGGCTAATGGCACCAGACACAAAAACCAAGTCAGCAGCACCAAGACCCACCACAGGAAGTATCAGGAATCCAAAAAATATAAAATAAAACAATTTATTGAAGCGCTTTTCGTTGCTTGTAATGTGGCAACTTCTTCAGAAAAGATACACAGTTTCAAACAGTAGTTTATAAGTAATTGAGACATGTCATGTGATGACCACACCTCCAGTAAGTCAAGTTCTTAAAGAAACATTTGCTAAAAAAACACGTATTCATAAAAATTGGTATTTTGCTTGAATATAATTCTATTCATTTTAGCTCTATAATATTTTAGAGAGATATACCCAGTTGATTATTCCATAATTTTGAAGTTTAGTTTAACTTTGTTATTGTTTGAGTCTAACAGATGCCTTCTGTATAACTATTTATAACAGTTTTGATGACACTTTTAATCCAAGAAACTTGCAGCTTTTGTATTTAGGTTTTATGAACACGTGGGTTTCTAGCAAATGTTTCTTTAAGAACTTGACTTACTGGAGGTGTGGTCATCACATGACATGTCTCAATTACTTATAAACTACTGTTTGAAACTGTGTATCTTTTCTGAAGAAGTTGCCACATTACAAGCAATGAAAAGCGCTTCAATAAATTGTTTTATTTTATATTTTTTGGATTCCTGATACTTCCTGTGGTGGGTCTTGGTGCTGCTGACTTGGTTTTTGTGTTTCAGTAGTTTGTTGGCTTCCTTTCCCTGGTTTACCTGTATAATGGCACCAGACAGACTGCCGCTACCATGGACCCTAAGACCCTGAGAATAAGGTGGACGTGAGGATGAGTCAGATCTAGAGGGCATTGAACATGAGCTCTGATTAGATAAACACAGAGAGGGAGCGCTGCAATCTCTGACACTGTGTTCATCTGAATTCTGTTAAATTCCAAATTTTGGGATGGAATTAGATTTGATTTGGGCAGAGTCACTGTGATTCTTAACTAGTAGAGCAGGCGAAGCAAGTACAGAGTGGCTGTGACCGGTCAATGCTTGGTGGGAGCTGTGAAGAGCCAATCTTTGAGGTAAGGAAATGCCTGGAATCTCTGCAGTCTCAGGTGAGCTGTGCCCACTGCCATGCACTTGGTGACCACCTGGGGGGGGCTGTGGTGAGACCAAAGGCTAGGGTCTTGAGCTGGTAATCATTGCCCACCACACAAAAGTGAAGATGTCTCCTGGAGCACCTGTCTATTTTTATATGATAGTATGCATCCTTGAGATAGGGCGGCCACGGTGACGCAGCGGTTAGCGTTGACGCCTCACAGCAAGAGGTTCTCCAGTTCAATCCTCGGCTGGAGTGCCTTCTGTGAGGAGTCTGCATGTCCTCCCGGTGGTCACGTGGATTTCCTCCGGGTGCTCCAGTTTCCTCCCACATCCCAAAAACATGCTGTAGGTGTGTAGCTGGATTGGACACTCTAAATTGGGCCTAGGTGAGATTGTGTGCATGTGTGTGCCTTCTGTGGAAGGTTGGGCGCCGGGTTGGCAACGTGACACTGTAAAACTCCACTGCCAATCATGAGTGGACAGGTGATCCGCTCTGGCGACCCCCAACCGGGAAAAGCCGAAAGAAGAATTAGTAGTATGCATCCTGGAGATCCACAGAGCACATCCAATCATCCTTGTGCAGAAGCAGCATGATGGACTGGACAATGACCATTTGGAACTTGGACTTCTTGACAGAGAGATTTAATATGCTGAGGTCCAGAACTGGACATAGGTTCCCTGTTTTCTTTGTCACCAAAAAGAAGCGAGAGTAAGTTCCAAATTCTCAGTGAATTGGGGGGACCTCTTGGATGGCTCTCTTCTGAAGAAGTTTGAGCACTTCTTGCTGAGCTAACTCCCTCTGATGGGGTGGTGTATCAGGGAGGGACTTCCTGATTGGAGGAGGGGTCAGCGCCTCAGCAGGGCTGGGGGGGGGGCTTCTCAGAGAAAGTTTCCCTAGAGCCCTGATTTTGTGGATGCCCTCTGTCCCTGGTGTGGCATCTGCCATTGAACCCTCTCCCCCAACCTCTAGAAGAGGACTCATCCTGAGAATCCTGGAAGGAAGACTGCAACTTCCAAAACCACATTTTTCTAGTCCTCATTGCAACTTGGAAAAGGAGTGCTGAGGGGTAGAAAACTTGATTCCCACAGCCGACAAGGTCTTACATTCCTGCTCACTGTGGGTGAGTGTTCTTTGACTGAAGGACCAAAGAAGGTAAATCCATCAAAGGGGGTATTGGTGAAGGATGCCTTAAAGGACTCTGCAAATCTGTAAAGGAATGGTGCCGAATAGCGATGCCTGTACCAGCTGCTCGAGAGGCGCCTTCTGCAGCGTTGGAAATCAGCTTCATCGAGGAAACAGACAGGGAAGTGAGAGTAGACAGCTTGGGGGTGACCTTACTTAGGTCCCAGGCAGGCAACAACTCAAAAAGAAAGTGGTAAGCTCCTTGATCAAGTCCCTCTGGAGTCGGGTGAAATGTGCCAAGTAGTTAAATGCCCGCAGACCGAAGGTAGCTGAGGCAAAGGCCCACTTTCATTGTCTGTCGATCACCCAGGACCCTTGGTTAGAGGGATGAACAGATGTACTTTGCTTCAATTCTTTCTTGGTGGTGGTGGCGGCTATCACAATAGCATCGACTGGCACGCTTTTTAACCAAAACTGTTTGTCGGAGGGAGGACTCAGAAACTTGTCAGTGCATTTCGGTACTGGCTCCACAGTATCCGAGCTCCTTCCATGCCCTGCTGATGAAGAGGTATACGAGTTCATCAGCAGGGGGGGGAATCTAGGAGGTAGATGGTCCCATCCTGAAAGCCTTCAGGAACACAGACTCCTCAGAGGATGGGAGTAAGGAAAACCATCTGCCCTGAAGCTTGAGGATTTCTAAGATGTCCCCAAAGGAGATACCCTCAGGCAGAGATCTGGGGGACCCGTCGCCTTCATAGAGTTCCCTATCCTTAGTAAGAGACGCCGTAGGGGAGTCTAGGTGCCTCTTCTTGCATGATCTCTTCTGAGGCACCTCCTCTGGGTTGGGGGCTTGGGGGAGGATTTGGAAGAGAGGGGAACCCCAAGGGGGGGGTGACTCCTGCCTGAAGGCTAGTTCGAGAGGGTTGACCAGGAACAGGATGAGAAGAGTCCTCTCTCTGGGGCTGGGATGGTCCTTGGAAAGCCGGAGAGGAAGCTCTGGTGGAGGAAAAAGTCCTCTCTACTACCTGGAAGGCTGAAGGGCTGGATGATGCCTCATCTACATTCCGACAGGCAGGCCCACCGGAGAAGTGGGAACAGAGCATGCCAACATCTCCTGGAATCCGGGCAGTACTGGTCCTGAGCTGTCGAGGGCCTGAGCACCAATGGGAAGGGACTGGTCCAAACGCACAGGACTGGAGCCCTCACCCAAGGACTGCGGGGTAACAGGTCAGGCCCGGAACTCCGTCTGTCCAGGGGGAGGTTGAGCAGAGGTGGTCAGGGGACTCACACGGGGTAGAGAAAGAAGGACCTCTAGGGACCCCCGTCTCTTCCTCAATGCGTCCCAGGGCCTGGAGGTCCAAAACCACCTGGACTGGACAAGGAGAAGACAGCAAAGGGGTAGGAGAACTACCCCTGGCCAAATAGGCAGATGATGCAAGAATCCCCAACTCAATCTGAGCCTTGTGGAAGGACCTCATCAACCTGTCCATATCAGAGGGGAGCAAGCTCCTGGAGGACCTAGAATAGGCACAGGACCTAGCTAGGGATGGATGTCTGGACCTCAAGGACCTCCCATGCCTATCTGGAGATCGCCTTGGATCCAAGGACAATTGAGGATCTGAACATTTGGGTCCCACATGACTTGGATCTGAGAAAGTTGGACCTGTGGCTGGTCCGGATCTTGTCAGATCCGAAGGCCTCAATCTGGAGGCCTTGGATCCTGGAGTAGACTCCCACAACTTCAGATCTGAGGGCCTCGAAGTGGAAGACCTGGATCTCGTGGTGGAGTTGTGGGACAGAGGATCCAAGGAAGTCAGATCCAATGGAGCTGAGGCTGGAGTCAGATCAGAGGAGCTGGGATCGGACAGCCTGGCCTTTTTAGAAGACGACGACCCGGGAAGAGAGGTGGAGCTTGTTCCAGTGCTCGACCAAGGCCCTGGGATTGAATGCAGCACAAATATCGCATTCCATCTCCATGTGGTCAGTGCCCAGACAACAGAGGCACTCCTGTGCGAATCAGATATTGGCATCTTCTGACTGCATGAGGAGTACCTTTTAAAGCCAACAGGTTTATCAGACATGGCAGAAGAAAACAAGCAATCACCAAAACCTAAGGGATGTACCAAAATCACTAACCGGAGAGTAAATGCTAAGCCAAACAACTGGAAGAACCACCAATAACTACCAGAAAAACTAACAGAGAAAGAACTATAACACTAAGGTCTATAAAGGGAAAAAAAGAAAAAGGATGCCAAAACCCTGAACAACACCGCAAAAACACAGAAATAGAAGGGGAAAGATGCTATAAACTAGCTAAAAGAATAGAAAACTACAAAACAGAAATCTAATCCAAAAAGAAGAGAATTTTTAAAGTACTTATCCTCACTCGAGACTCGAGCCAAGAAATCGCGTCTGATTCTGAGTGCAGCAAATGAGATCTGAGGGGTTAGAGGGCAGCAATGGATCATAGGAGTGGGAAGAACTTGAGCCTAGAAGCTGTCTGAAAAGTTGCCGGTTCAGATTCGATGTCAGATCCTATGGCCCAAGAGTGAAGAGGAGTGACATGGATAACATCAGATGTAGTTGGCTTTGTGCCTGCTTAATAAAGAGAGGTAAAGGCAGTATGATTTTCTGGTGAGGGATTTTGTCTCCATGAAGCCCACGTACTGTCCCTAAGTTTGAGCAGAGTTTTCAGTTCAGTGGTTAGTAGGTGTTATGTATGACTGGAATGCACATTATGCTATTTATTCTTTCATTGATAAAGACATAAATATAGGTTTGTTTAAAAATATTGTTTATACATCAATGAGTGGTCTGGCTGAATTGTCCACAACTGTGCCCTGCTTCGATGCCATGCTCCATATCAAGGCAGTAGAGACACTGTAATTTGGTGGGCATATGAGGAAGAGAAGAATACAGAATGCAGGTAGATCATGTTAATGAACCAGGCTTTGCGAATAATTCACTGTTTAATAAAAGAAAACATAAGCACTTTTTTCTCGGATATAAATCCACAAGACTTCATCAGACACAATGTAACAGAGAAACCAGGACTTAAAACCTACTGAAGGTCATATGACCAAATTGCACCAAAATAATTAAAAGAAACATGCTTACTTTTAAAGTCAAGTATATACAACTTTTAACACTATTTTAAAGACTGTAAGACATTCCGATTAATTAAAAGTGGCTAAAACACTTTCCAAAATAATGGTCCCAATGTTCTGGACCACCCCTTTTAAATGGCACATACTCGGTCATTAAGAGTCGCTAGTATATTCAACACCTCTCCATCCCCTTTTGCTGCTTTGAGAGAATGTGCAAACCTAAATTTAGATCTCATGTTAGTAGATACTCCTCTCTGGAAAAATTTAACCTGACCACATTTGAGTTGGATTTGATGCATAATCTTACAACATCTTATGTCCGGATTATGCAACTTGACAAATGGTTGTGGTTGACATTATGGACCACTTGCAATACACTGAGAAAAAGTACATTTTACTTGCAGACACTTACGAGCAGGTGTCCAAAAATAAACTTACCATCGTGTATTCCAGAATTTCTGCTACATTGCAAGACATGCTTATGCAAGGCCAAATTACCCTTGACCAATATGAATACTTAAACATCAAGCATCCAGTAGTGCCTACCATTCTTGGAGTTCCCAAGATCCACAAAAATCAAAATGATCCACCAATAAGACCCATTGTGGGTGCTAGGCAATCGATCACGGCCCCCTTGGCCAAATTTCTAGACCACTATTTAAAAGGGGTCATCCAGAACATTGACCACCTATGCAAGGATTCATGGGAATTACATAGGAAGTATGATGCTTTACAATTCAAAGATGACATGATTTTTCTTACAACTGATGTCTAGGACCTTTTCACAGTTATCCCCCACCACACTCGTTTACAATGGTTCACAGAATTTTTAAATGATCATACAGAATTTTCCCAGGATAATATCAATCTCTTTACTGAATTACTATATCTCATACTACACAGTAATTACATTGTTTATGACAACCAGCACTTCTTACAAAAAAACAGGGTTGCCATAAGGTCAGCATGAGATTCCTTATATACCAACATCATCATGGTGGAATGGGAATAGTCCTTTCAAAAACTCATGGTACCTTTATATCAGATACCTGGTCAAATTTCAGTTTTTCTTGAATACCTTAGCACAACCTTTTTTTGGCCTTTACCTGTTTAACTGTACCATTGGCACTAACCATATATCATACTTGGACATCTTACTTGAAAAAGATGGGCTGGAACAAGAGACTATTTTCAAAGATTTTTAGGAAACCCACCTATTCCCACGCCTTCTTATACTATACCAGCTCCCACCCAACCTCAGAGAAAAAGGCAATACTTAAAGGGCAATTTGTTTGTGCGACACACATGACCACTTTATATGAGGATTTCATTAGTGAATGCACCCTACTCAAGGACATGTTCCTCAAAAGTGGATATGCCAATGTTATCAACAACATTTGGGAAGTAGCAGCGCAAAAAAAAAAAAGACAAAACAGCCATTTTAGACCTATTCTATCAAGTAAAACTCCAGAGAATTGTGGTACAGAGAGTTCTTTTGAATAACCACGTGCAGGGCAGTCTGGGGCAAATACCTACAGATGTAGTTTCATCACATCATACTCTACGGACCATGAGTTAGCTATTCAGGTGGTCCTTAAGGAAACACTGGTGTATTTTTAATAATAATAATGACATCGTCAATAAGGGGGATGAGTCAATCATTATTTTTAGAAAGGCACCAGTTTTAAGCAATTATTTGAAACATCTGGCAAACTTCCACACCATTCAATTTGTAAATGGAAAGGCATGCAAAACTGTGGTGCTTGCAACTATTGTAAATATATTTTTAGTTGCACCAAAGTAAAACTCAGTGGTTTCTCTGTTACAATAAAAGGTAGCTACAGTTGCACAATGAAAGGAGTAGTTTATGCGGCCCTTTGCCAATCTTCTAACAGTTTTTATTTTGGCAAGACTGAATGGATGCTCAAAAAGAGAGTCTATGAACATTTTTATGAAATTAGAACCAAGTGTGAAACTCATACAATTTTTAAAAACACCGAACAGTACCTCCAGACCACTAGCTGACATTTGAAATTGCCCATGCATCCCAAGGAGAACCATGGGGCTAACACTAGAAAAGAATGAACTTATTTGGCAATTACTTTTGAATTCAGCTAGTCCACCAGGCTTGACTAGGGTTATTTCTATTTCTTTTTTTACTTAAACTCAAAGCCAACCAACATTAACTATCATGTATTTTTCAACATTTATTTAATACTTCACATTCACCTTATACATGCTGGAAAGTGCTTTAGTCACTTTTAATTAACCGGAAGGTCATACAGTATTAAAATGGTTTTAAAATTTGTATATACTTGACTTTAAAAGCGACCATGTTTCTTTTAATTTTTTGGCTCAATCTGGTCGTATAACCTTCAGTAGGTTTTAAATCATGGTTTCTCTGTTACACTGTGTCTGACGAAGACTTGTGGATTTATATCCTTGAAGAAAGCACTTATACTTTCTTTTATTACATAGCCAATCATTCGCAAAGCCTGGTTCATTAACATGATCTACCTGCATTCCATGTCCTTCTCTTCCTGGTTGTGCTTTTTTTCCAAGTTTGGTTTGCTGGGCATATGAACCTTAAAAAGCTTTAGAGTTTTAGGCAATGAATGCAAGACTTTCTTAGTAATAATCAGGAATGACATCAGAAGTGTGCAAGAAGCAGAAAAAAGTGGTGGTAGGGGGGTCAAGTGTTAGATGTGCTTGCAGTGACATCACAATGTACAGTGGATATAAAAAGTTTACACACCCCTGTTAAAATGCCAGGTTTTTGTGATATAAAAAGATGAGACCACGATATATCATTTCAAAACTTTTCCCACCTTTAATGTGACCTATAACCTGTACAATTCAGTTGAAAAACAAACAAATCTGTTATGGGAAAAATATACAAAAGTAAAAAAAATGTACAATAAGCTGGTTGCATAAGTGTGGACACCCTTAAACTAACACTTTGTTGAAGTACCTTTTGATTTAATTACAATTAATTGTATGTTGCATGTGGCACAAGAACCCTTCTGTATGACAGCTTCTGGACAGACAAAATGGGGAGCCCAGCTTGGTGGTAGAGAGAGAGAGAGGGACAGAGAGATAAAGCCCTGTGACCCAAATGACCTGAGCTTGTGTAGTGGCTCTGGTACTGGAACAGCCCATCCCTGGGAAAGGGGATGGTACTTTCTCAACTGCAAGCTGGAGGCTTGAAAGAAATAGGAGCCAATATTGGGAGGATGTGGAGTTGACATTCCCAAGCTAGTGATGGTAGCTCTTGGGATGTATGTTTGGGAGCCAGAGTTCATTCAGGAAGGGAGAAGGAGATTCTTACAAAGATGTGGCCACTCATGTTACCCACCGGTGGGAAGGGGTAGGTCTTAGGGGAAGCAGTGCTGAATAACTCCCCAGCCAGGTGACAATTAGGTTTCATTCTGACATTCTGAAACACAGACTGCACTGGTGTTAGGGAGTGGAGCTGGGTCTATATTAAATCATCGAAAGCTTAGAAAAGCAAATGATGATTTATTGACCTCATGTAAGCGAAAGCTTACAAACTTGAACGCTTAGAACAGCAATTTTTTTTCCAAGGGAAAAAAAAAATCGCTGTTCCAAAAAAAAAAAAAAAAACACTTAAAACATAAACTGGGGAGCTTTGCCCCCCACACCTCTCCTACTTAAATATACCAACTCTGAGATTGCACTACAGTGATGAAAACGGCAGAGTAACGGACGCAGCCAAGCGATTTCTTTCCCAGGGAAAGAATTTGCTTATATGCCACTTTGTCATTTTGCCTTTTCAAGTTTGACCAAGACGCATTTGAACGAATATATAGAGAATATAGCATCTTCGGTCATCTAATAAGAATCCGGTGGAGCTAGGCACTTAGCTCATAGGAATGAGGACACCTTCTCATGGAAGCCGGATGGCATAACCAAGCATCAAACAAGGCACAAAGTCCTCCATGCATGACAACTCCCCTTTAGTCAGTTCTTGCCAATGTGCAGGTTGTGTTCACTGTCTTGGGGAATAAATGGGATCAAGACTCATTATCAAGAGGAGAGCGTGACAGCTGAAAGACATAGAAGGAAAACAAAACTGATGAAAAAACATGACAAAATGGAAAGGAGGGGAGGATAAGCATAACTGTACACCTTCTGAGGTGGTTTCCCAATGTTACATTCACTAGCACCAAGAACAACTTCATAGGATCGTGTAAATTAGAGAGGGTATAATACCAATGTATTGGTCTAGGTATATAAATCAAAAATGAATACTCTCTTGATTTAGTACCTACTCCACCAAAAGGCATATATGTGCCTAATATGAGAATTACTACTAAACCTCTCACATAAGACTGCTACTCAGGCATCCTGTTATGTGGTTTCTGGCATGTCTCACTTCTTTTAAACAGGTCTCAAGCAGCTTAACCTACAAGTAAATAGTTTATTCATCAGATGCTTTTACTGTCCTTTCAAGTTGTAATGTGTCTGACAAGCTATCTTCACATATAACACAGTGTAAATGAAACCAAGCACATGTACTTAAAAAGAACTGTCTGAAGATATATAAAACATATAAAAAAGTAGTACTTACCATGTAGGAGACAGGGGTATACTTTCTGCTGAGAATTTCTACCTTCTCCAACACAGTGCTAAACACAGACATCATTCTTCGTTCATATTCACTATCAGCTTGAGTAGCCCCAGTTAAAATGGATTCCTGAAAGCTAGAGACATTTAAACATTAACTTATGCATCTGTAATTCACAGTAAAAAGAACAAATCTCACTGAGGACATGAAGAGGAAAGGATAAGTACAATAATAAATCTGACAAGTGAAAATTTACAGGTTAGCTTTACAGTATTTCCAAAGACAGAAGCCAAACCTAAATGTAATAACCCATGTAAGATGTTGCTGAAAATTTACAGGTACTAACAATGCTCCACTAGAAGAAACAAATACTTGTCAAATGCCAAACATCTGGCTATATTGCTTGTATGATCTACCAGAAATGCTTAAAATGTACAAACATGCAGGTCTGTCACAAGAATGATACAATGAAAATCTGGAATGTAATGCTATGAAGTTCCAGAGGTATAAGACTGTTCACAAGGTAAAGGAACTGCCTGTATATAATATTTTTCACTATCCCTGATCATCAATATTCTTATTGTCACTTTTTCATTCAGATATATAAAAGTATAATCTATCTATAAGTTAAAATATGAGTTTACAAACTCAATGACTGCAAAATGGCTTCTCAAAATAAAAATGTATTAAAACAACTTCTACAGTCAGGACTCAAGAAATGCAAGCTGTAACACTTGTACAGTACACTGAAGAGCCTAGCACACTGAAAACCTACTCTGTATACACATGTAACTTTGTACTTTTTAAAAGTGTTGTAGTCATATAAAGTGTAATCATAACATTTTTGTACAGAGCTGCACTACAAAATGTCATCAGCTGGCACCTCGTAAACATTAAATTTACTTTTGGTGCACAAGGAAGTCATGTAACTTAGCTTTGCATACTGCACAAGTGATGAATGGATTCAAGCATCTACCTGCTAAGTTTGTAAATGTTAATCAGTATGCCATAGTGCCATTATCACTGTAAGGTTTAAAATGAGGTGTACACTGGTAGGTTTGTTCAAAATCTGTGATACTAAAGGCAATTAAATGTGCAAGCTTAGGAAGATGAAATTACTTGAAATCTACTACAGCAATATGATCAATTAACTCATTACTAACACTTTCCGAAAAAATGCCACTCCACCCCCACCCCAACTGAAAAGTATCCATGGTTACTGTGGCCTGGGAAGAAAGGAAATAGGAGAACAAATGATCAGCCCTTAGATACAATTGGGGAGTCTAGCCATCACTTAATATAAGTTTCGCAAATTTTCACGATGGACACTGGGAAATTCATAGGCTGACATCTCATTGACCACTAATTTCTAATGTCTACTGCAACACCCTCAAATTAAATCTGGGGACTAACGTAATGGTGGCAGCCATTCAGTCAAGAAGATAGAAAATCAACCTTGCTTGAAGCTTCTGGCAGGAGATTACTACTACTGCCTGCTGTATGACAATCCTGGATTCCAGTAGTCTAGCTATATGTAACTTGGTATCCAGATGGGCTCCAATGAATTCTATAGTTTGAACTAATTAAAGTTTGGACTTGGTTGTGCTGACAGTTATTCCTAGTACTGAACAAAAGGTGAGGCATGGAGTTCCTGGATTGGAGGAGATTCCTGGTGGAGAATGTTACAAGTCAGTTGTCCAGGTATGGGAACAGAGTAGACTAGCAGCCTGAGATGAGCTGCAACCACAGCTATGCACTTGAACACGTGGGGGCTGTGGTGAAGCCAAAGGGTAGGGCTCTGAACTGGAGGTGACTAGCTCCCAGCCAAAATTACAGAAACTTCCTGGAATATCTATCCATCTTTATGTGATAGTATGCATCCTGGTGGACTATCGAGCACATCCAATTGCACTTCCTCAACAAAAATAAGATAGACTGCACTCCGACCATTCAGAATTTTGCCTGTTTCTCATACTGGTTCAAGTGACTGAGGTCCAAAATGGGCCTGAGATCTCCATTCTTCTTTGGCACCAAAAAGAACCTTGAGTAAACTTTGGATCCTTGCTGGTCTGGTGGGACATCCTGGATGATTCAATGTCTAGCAGCTTTTTTATTTCTAGTGTTGCTGCGTTTCATTGAGAGGGTGGCATATCGGGAAATTTTCTTAAGTATGGGGATTGAGAAAGAAAAGGAATCATGTAAACTCTGGTTATAATCCTCTGCACCTAAACATCTCAGGTGGTGTATGTCCAGGTCATGGGGTGCAGGGATAAACTCCCCATGACTGCCACTAGACTGCAGTAGTCAGGCAAACTTTCAGGAGTGCTGAAAAGACATATCAGAGAAAGGATGCTAGAAGCTTTGATTCTGCAGTTCACTTGTTCCATGGGGTTAATATCCACTATGACTGTTCCCCCGCTGCCTCAGGGGGCCTACTGCTAGAAGTGTCTGGTACAAAACCTTGTGATTTGAGGAACCACAATTTCTTCCATCCCTTCTAGCTTCTTGAGATGGTACTCTGGAGGGTAGAAAACAATATTCCTATGGCAGACAAGCTTTGCCCTCCTGCTCACTTTTGGACAGCATCTCTTTAACATTAGGTCTACAACAGGTGGACCCATTGCAGGCAGCATTAATAAAAGTTGTTTTGAAGTGCTGCACAAAGTTGCAGAGATGCATTCACGTGTGCCATCTGACAGCTATACCAGGGTCTGCTGCTCTTAATGTGCCACTGGCCGCTTTTGATATAAGGTGCAATGACATTTTCAACAAGGACTGAAGGGTTGTCAACTGTGTGTCAACAGCTTTCATCTCTTCTGCAGATAAAGATCCATAGAGGTATTTTGTTAGCTCCATAGACAAATCCTTCTGGAAATGTGCTACATTGTTACATGAGCAGATAATTCAGAATCCTGACAGCAAAGGTCACTGAAGCATATATCTGCTTCCCAAGCCTCTCCAAACCCTGGACCCTCTGTTGGGGGGGATGGACTGTGGAGTCTCCTCAGCAAGCTCCTTCTTGGTGGCTGCTGCAACCACCATGGAATCCACTGTAGGACCCTTGCTTCAAAAGGGATGGTCATTAGGGAACACCAATATTTTATCCAGCTACTGAGGATGGGTTTGACTACATCTGGATCCTTCCATACCTACTTTGAAACCAAACTGACCAATCTGTCCATGGGAGGGACCACCCAAGACGTACATGGGCTAGCTTCAAAGAGGAATACCAATTCCTCGGGGGACGGGGATTTGGTGGAACACCTCCCTTTCTGCCTGAGAAGTTCTATAACTTCACCAACGGAGGAGTCCCTCAAAGGGGATCTGCAGGACCCATCCCCTTCATTGAAATTAGTATCCTTTGTTAAAGACTCATTCAGGGAGTCTATGTGCCTCTTGCTGCACTACTGCTTCCTGTAACTCTCTCTGTCTGGGAAGGATTCAGAAACTGATGAGGAGTCCACAATGTGGACCATCTCGAAACTCTGAGGGGCTGGCTGCGCTGAGGTGATAAAATGTGAAGGATATAGACCAGAAGAGTTCTGTGGGGACAAGGGCGGATCCAAGCAAAGCAAAGGAAAGGAAGCTTGCTTTCTAGACAGTGAGAGCACTCTCTCGAAGGCCTCAAAAGTAGAAGCCAAAACAGGCCCCAAGACCATCCCAGTAGGATCCAAGAATTCTGACACAGACTGGCCCCTGATGACCAGTTCAACTCGGCTAAGAGACAGATGTCATTGACAAGCTATCCAGTCGCAAGGGGAATGGATGGCTCTGATAACTTTGCCCCCCCCCCCATGCCAACACCTTGGCTCAGAGATCCACTGTGGTCCAAAGCACTTGGGGTCAACTGGATCAGAGACACAGTGGAGTTGAAGAGAACCAAGCCTTTGCATCCAAAACAAACTCTGGCAAATGCTTGGACACAAAAGTTGCCAAATCCAAGGGTCGAATCGGGTAAGAAGCTATGAACTTATGAGGTTTGGTCAGAGACTCAAGGCTCTGTCAGAGCTCAGAGCTGGGAGAACCACCAGCTGGATCTGGTTCCTGAGGAACTTTGTCATCATTCTGTTAATGTCTGCTTCAGATAGGCTTCTGCAGGATTGCAGCAATATCGCATAAGTAGTAGTGGAAAGGTGTCTGGACATCCTATGAAAGGATCATTCTTTTAAGAAAGACAATTAGAACTTAGGAGACACCAGTTCTGGTGAGAACCACAGCTCTGAGAGTGGAGGAGAGTGGGATCCAATTATAATAAGTTCTGAAACTGGAGCAGAGCCTGAATGTTTCTGCAACTTTAGAACTAGGCCTGAGGGACTCAACCGATTCAGAGATCATTTGTTAGACTTTGCCTCATATTTTTCCTTAGACTTCTCACACTTGGTTTTCTCAAGTACTTTCCTAAAGGCTTAGGAAGATGAAGAAGAAGAATACAGCAGGAAGAAGCCCCTGAAATACCAGTTTGTTTCTCTTCTCTGTCAACGTCCTCATACCAAAACCAGTGGAAATTGAACACTCCATATAAATGGGAGACACACAAACAATACATGAATTTAACATGAGCACCCAGGTTCAGAATATTGTGGCCACAACCTGCACACTTCTTAAAGCCAGAAGGCTTTTCTGGCATAATGACTATAGACCACCACCACCCCAACTACAAAAGCACCAAAAGAAAAAAGGCAGCAATAACAACTACTACAACTAGCCTTTGGCACCTAGAGAAGTAAAGCTCAAACAGATGTTAGAAATAGCAAAGAAGAAAAAAAAACTCTTCTTCTTTTTTATATATAAGCATAATGGGAGGAAGTAAATGAAGACAAAAGTTGAAATAAACCTAGATAAGTCACTAAGTATCCCAAAGGGAAGATACATATGTCAAAAAGGTCACCCAAGTGCTGAGCCAAGAGATCATGTCTGATGCAAATAAGATCTGGGTAAGGGGAGGAGCCTGAGCCCTGAATTCAAAGTATGAGAGTGACCAAAGTCAGACCCGATACCCCCATCCATTGAGGAACGGATGGAAGAGAACACTGGAGCCAAAATTTAAAAAAAAACAGAGTGTCTTTATTTTGATACTAGGATAAGAATAAGTATCTTGTTAATCTTTTAAAAATCAGACATTTTGGTAAAGAAATATTCAACAATGGCCAAATGAGTGGATAACTCTACAGTTTTTGGGAACTGGTGGAGTTGCTAATAACAGATATATATATATATATATATATATATATATATATGAGAATGGTATGTGATGCCTCTAGCATCTTTTTTCCCCACAGGATGCCAGTATCACATTTTTGCTTTACTTCTCTGAGGGAGTGATGGACTCAAAGGATTTGGTTGTTCCATCAGGCAGACATCTCTTCCCAGATAGAGGTGTTTTCTTAACCTGGTCTACAAACAGCATTGAGCTGTAACTAATCCTGAAAAATACCGCCCCTCAAAATGCCATACTTAGCAATCTAGTTCTCATTTCCCTTGTTTCTAACATGAGGAGGGCTGAGTAGGGGAAACAGCAACAAGCTGAAAGACGAAGGAACACAGGCAGTAAGTTAAGCCGAGCTCTAGAAATCAGAGGGAGGAAGGCTGGGCCTTACTTACTGGCAACCCCTGGAAGGGTGGTGGAAACCTACACAGTTGATTTCTCCCCCAATTTTTCTAATTCATCTCATTTTAACCTGGAGTTTAATAGAATTTGGCCATGGACATTAGGCCTAGGACTGAACATACTATATTTCTGCCACTGGATAAACAGGAAAGCCAACATAAACCATTGGTCATCCAATGGAGAAGATAAATAGATGCAGTTTGGAAATATTAGGTAAAATGTATTTTTTAGTCATAACCGAATGCTATGACAGCCATAATCCATACTAGGTGTCAGAAAGGACTGGATATCAAGCTTAGCTAACCTGAAGGCTACTGCTTTCATTTATTACTTTTCACATTCTCTGATTTATACAGTAATTGGTCCATGGAGGAACATTTTACCAAGATTTTTGATCACCAGAGGGTTCTGACAATTGCTGATAAATGGGTATGATTTCCTGATTCACTTCAGTTGGCTTTCTCATCTGGGTCACATGACACTGAATCAGCACATTACAGGAATTTAAGAAACACCTCTATTTATGACCTGATGCCTCCAGTGGATCACTTCGATTTAAATAAAACACTGTCAAAGATCATGATGCATTTGTTATGACACAACAATCAAATCATCAGGAGTGTTCTCTACCATGATCCCTAAAACAAGACTATGATCTATGCCCCCCCATTTCAAACAGTTGCATAACTAAAATGTTTATGAGGAAATACCTCACTGACAGCAAACTTATACTGATCAGCAGTCATTTGATTCACCACTCACACAGAGATCTTTTTTAGAGAGTGCAGCATTTTTGTTTCATGAAACTTCTAGTCCTTTGAACCTTACAGCCTAGGTCTTCCAAGCCATTAAAAGACTGAGCTCAGCATGCATGGCGATCCAGAAAACTTTTACCGTCACATAATGGGAAATGGTTGTTCAATTCTCAGAGAATAAGGTTGGCTCAAATTAATTAAGCATATCCTCCTTTTGGGCACCTTCCAAGATCTTAATGGTTCAGTCTCAGGTGGTCAACACTTTTAATGCACAGATGTCTATGTCAATTATAACAACACTTTGAACGTGGCTTCAACTGTGTATTTGCCTACTTGTGGACTAAATCTTGGACCTTCCCGGTTAGTTCCATATAGCATGAAATTTCTACATAAAGTTTTTTTCTTTGCTACCTCTTCCTTGAGAATATGGATTATCCACCTACATTTAAAGAGGCTTTAAATAACCTCAGTCTTCATGAAATCCAAACTAAACTTGTACAATCACTTAAATTATTGTCCAGTCTCTACTCTTCCTCTCCCAGATAAGTTTACTCAGAAAAAGACATGCAGTCTGTTCCATCTAAGCTTGTTACTTCTGGGGTATAATAGATCTAAATGAAAATAAGCTATCTAGGGGAAGCTGCAAGTCACGCGGTTCACTTCTTTTTAGTGAGCATTATGATTAGTCAGTCATCATCTGCAGTACTCCTATACTGTTTTCTCATCCTGACAAACCCAAGAAATCTCACTCTGTCCAAGTGCAGAAATATGTAGATGTGAAGAAATATATTTTAAGCGTTTATGCATTTGGAATTACAAAGGAGTACTATTAAGTGGAAAATTCTGCAACTGTAATTACTAGGAATTCTCAAACTTTACAGAAATTTGTTAGACAACTACAAGCATTGGATCCAGACATTCAGTTTACTACTCACTGTGTTTGACAGAGAGGCTAATCTTTCTGAAAGTGATTGTGATGATAGGAGGTACTGCCAGCTATGCCAGGGGAAATAGGCGTGGATTTATAACATATGCCAGCACACCTAGCTGGAATTTAGTAAAGAATTGTATGTTATCTGAATATCAAACTGATTTGTACAGATGCTTCTGTTGAAAATGTATTCGCGAAGTTGCTTGTGTTGAAAAATGTATCAACAGTGAGTCCTGCTGGAAAGAAAGAAATGTACATGCATTATTGTAACTGAATTAAATGTGTATGTTTTAACAGAGAATACTGGAAGAACAGATGTTAATCTCAGTCTCAGCAAACTTTGAAAAATAGTTTAAATTAAATTAGGCCATAAAGATTATAGTTCTGGTTGCAGCTAGAGACAATGTCTGAGAAATCAAGTATTAGGAAGCCTTCTTTATTGTATCTAGCAGAGAGCTAATTGCTACTCTGGAAGGGTAGAGGTTTGAAATTGTTTTGCGACTTCTAGAAGCTGCAGCAGATTTGAGCAAAGCTCTAACTGTGTGTATGGTAACACATAGGTGCTAAAATCCTGGCAGCTTCTAGTGTTGATGACAGTGTGGGAAACAGAATCAGATGACCAGATGTGATGTCATTCTGTAAGCTATCCCAGAAATAATATTTAGATAGTATACCGAGAAGTGTCTCAGACTGAGCAGTCTGTTTCTTGGAACCTAACTTAGAAGGATCCTTCACCCTCTTCATCTTGCCATGTTCTAGTAAGCAATCGGGGAAGAACAACTCTTTAGATCAGTCAGGAAAATATAGTGAGATTAGTTAAGAATTGTTTTTCTGTAACTTTGCAAACTTGTCCACCTGTACTGCTTTTAATATTTTCTGTGATTGAAACTCTGGTGTTTATTGTAAATAGATATTTAGTATTTTCATGTTCTTTTATTATTTATTATTAAATATAGTTAACCTTTTCATTGTGGCTGGTACTTTTAGAAAATATTTAAGCTTTGAACGTATTTCTATATATTTATTTGATGATAACTCTGGCCACTCCTGAAAGTCTTAATGCTTGATCAACATTACCATTGTATCGATATTAATTTCACTCAGTATAATTGGATACCCTTTTAAGAGCCTTACAGTAACTTTCTGGTGGAAGTGAATCTACCTTTTAGTCTGGACAAAGATGGTAGAGCAGGTAATCTGTGCCAGCCGTTCACGTGTGTGTGTGTGTGTGTGTGTGTGTGTGTGTGTGTGTGTGTGTGTGTGAGAGAGAGAAAATTAAATCTCAAAGAGTGCGTGTCAGCTACTTGGAGCAGGGACACGGAGCACTGGTTTCACAGACAGAGTGGTGGAGGATGGAGAGATTTGGCTTGGACACTTGACTGAGGACTTAGCTCTGCAGCTGTGCCAGTGGGAAGCCTTACTGGGGACCTGGAGTAAAACAGATAGAAAAATCCAGACCCCGGGCTGTGTGTGTGTTCACTGTGTGCGCTTAACTCTGTAAATACTGAGTGCATCCATTTGCATTCCAAGTGAAAGTCCCTCTCCAGTGTCAGTGGTGAGGATTCAGGCTCCTTGATTACTGGCCCAGAATGGGGAAGTCACAGTGATTTTAACTGATGTCTAAGATGGCAGCAGTTAGCTGTCTGGGACAAACTCGGTCAATATGCCATGCAATTTACCGTTTGCCGGCTTTGTAATTTTGTTTTAAAGAACTTGAGCTAACTTGCATTTTTTGGATTATTTTTTTCTTCTGAATTTCATCTGTTGGGAACAGGAAGTCTTGGTGTTGTGAATTGTTGAAGTACTCTTTTGACTTTTTGAGAAAATTGAAATTTAAGCTGTATATGACCTATGCAACAATAAGCAAAACAAATATTTGCTTGAATACTTTTGTCTACAGATTTTAACTTTGTGGAGTGGAACAGCACAACCGAGAAGCAGCATGACTGTAACTCTAGAATTTTTAAATGATGTAGTATGTTTAAACTGTTTTCCACAATTTTCTATGATTTGCTTTACCTGGTTTGCTAGTTACATACTGTAGGCTTCTGTGGCTTTTGCTGCTTTTGAGCATTCCACTGTTCTATTTGCATAGGAAAGGTGGAGGGATTTGATATTCACACCATTGGATCTTGCAGCAATTGAGCAGCCAGACTGTACCAAGTTATTGTCTACAGGTTAACAGCTGTTTCAGCCTGAATTTGTTGACCTTGACTTGGAAATTAGTTTAGACATCATAAAGTAGAAAAACTGAACACAAAGTAACCACTGGCTATAATATCCTTACAAAGGCACTATGAAAAAACATTGCTGTGCACAGCGACAAGAAGTGAAAGACAACAAGGTGTTCAGTAGAAGGTAGGAAAAAAGACTGTGGAAATTTGATGGTAAATAAGAGATACTGAAGAAGTTCCAGTTCACAGAATGAAAATGTTCAATAAAGTGAAGATAAGGCACATACAGACATTGGCTAGCAACTGTTGGGTAGCCAACTGTGAATCAATGTATTTTCTTTGATAAGCAATCAAGGTCCCTGGGAGAGACCCTCTGGAAACAAGTGAAGTGTGCTAAGTAATAAAGCACTCCCACTGAAAAGGTAGATGAGGCACAGACACTTCAAAAATATGTCCAATGCATGTGACTCACTATTTGGTGGAAGGACAGAGGGCTTTTCTTCTGAAGCTCCTTCTTAGTGGCTGCCGCAACTGCCATAGACTCCACCATGGAACCCTTGCATCAATGGGGACTGTATTTGGGATCAACCAAGAACGTGCCAGGCTTTTTAGGATAGGCTCAGCTGTGTCTGGTTCCTTCCATACCTTGGAGGAGATCAAGTCAATAATCTTGTTGGCTGGGGAAAACACCCAATTAGTAGATAGGCTACAACCAAAAGGCTCATGAAAAACTGATTCCTCCAGAGGAGGTACATGGGAGGACCAACCCCATTTTGTTAGAGAATTTCTCTGACTGACACTTCCTCAAGGGGGAAAAACCCTCTCGCTCATCAAAATCAGTGTTTGTGTCAGAGATTCTTTGGGGGGGGATCCAAGTGCCTCCTCTTACATTTGTGTTTCCTGTGAACATTCTCTGTGGGTTGTTCAGGACAGGACTCAGAAACTAACAACATCTCTACTGGGAGGACAGAATAAAAGCCCCTGGAAACTCTCTTTCCTGACATGACCAGGACAGCATGCTGCGGATCTTGGGAAATCCTATGGCTTAGGTTTAGAAACAGTTTAAACAGGGCAGACCTCTTGAGGTTGAGAGAGTACTCTCTCAAAAGCCTTGAACATTAAGCTCTACATGAAACCGGGGAGCCTAACTGTCAAAGCCGAAACTTCTGAAAGTGGTTCAAATCTAGAAGCCATTCAGCTAGGATCAGAGGCAGTCACTGGAGCTAAACTATCAAGTGTTGATGCTCCTAGAGGGAGGAAATCTGAAAAACTCAGATCCAATCAAACCATGTCTGAGTCAATGCAGACAGTTCAGCTCTAAGACTCCAGTGGCTTTGAGAGTGACAGAGCTGACTTTGTCAGAGAACTAATTGGAGTCGAGGAATTATGGACCTTTGGCTCTGATGCAGATCTGCCCTGGGTAAGAGTCAGATTCAGGGGCTATGATCTGAGAGGTCAAATCAGAGAAGGAGCCATTAAAGACTGAGGGGAAGAATTAGTTCTTTACAGATCGGATAGTGGTCAGAGTTTGTATTTCACCCTGGATTTGAGTCTGAAGGATATGTTTCATCATCCTGTCCATGTCAGCTTTGGTGAGGCTCCAAGAGGACTTAGCTGACCTTACAGAAGTAGTATAGGAAGGTGGCCTGGAAGGATAACGGAATCTCTCTTGCAGGATTGGAGACCGGAGCTTAGGGGAGATATGATCCAGAGAAAATATAGGTGGAGTTACGAATCAGATAACTATCGGATATAAAAACATTATTGGCTCTGAAGTACAGATCTTGACTGGTGGAGCAAACTAAGGTGTCTGATCCAGAGATCTCTTCTTTGTAGAAGCAGATTTTCCTCATCTTTTTCTCCCTCTTTTTCTCTGTCTCCTTTTGCTTCTCCCTGGGGTTTTCAGCCTTTTTGGAAGATGAAGATGTAAAAGAGGATAAGCAGCAGCCACAGACTTCCCTAATCCTGAAGAGGGGTTCTTTTCTGTGGTAGGCTGAAGGAGACCCTTTAAAATCAGCCTGTTTCTTCTTTCTATGATACCTCATTGTCTGAAAGCCCTGCAAACAGAGCAGGCAGATGAGAAGGCCCAAGACAATACATGCACTTCTCATGTACACTTGAGTTAAGAAGCTTGTGGGAGCAAGCTATATATTTGTTAAAACCAGGGGAATTATCTGCCATCCTCATGGTCCAAATAAAGAAGAAGGGGAAGAACAAAATAAGTGTCCCACAAGACAGAAAGTTTTGAAACTATCAATAAAATATAAGCTATAATAGAAATATAGCCACTACTTTTTTAAAACTTTTTATGAAATAAATCCCAGAAGGAGCAAGAAGAAAAGAGAAAAGGGGGAGGAAACAGCAAGTATGAACAATAACAGAAACAGAACAACATTAAACCCAAATTAAAAAATAGTTATCTAGATATCTTTTTTTTTTTTTTGAACAAACCACTCCTGAGCACCAAGATCTGTCAAAAGCTTATGGCAGCATGCGGAATTAGGAGTAGCTTGCTCCTTTCACAAGGGATTATGGATAGAAGGAGGAGCCTGAGCACCGCAATGCTTAGAAGTGGCTGAAGCCAGATCAGGGACTTGCACATTGAGGAACAGGTGGAAAAGACATCAGATCTAACAATATGGGTAAAATACAGTCACTAGTTAGTCACTACACTACCTGGATGTTGACAAAGAAGAAATCTGGAGAAAGTAGAAGAAAATCAACTAGATAAAGAGAAGAAAAAAAACTCTGGTGGGGAAGAGATTGCAGTTGTTCAGAAAAAAGTCAAGTCCAGTTTCAGGTAAATCAAATGCATTCAGAGATGTTTAAAATAAGCGAGACACTACAGGAATATACAAAGGATGGAAAAATATAAGGCATTAAGTTGCTATTCAGATACAATGACAAAGGTGCAGAAACCACAGGTTGAAATGAAGGAAAGACTGAATGAATATTAGCCTTCACAAGAAAAAAATGATTCAAAAGACGTTTACAAGCTGAGAAATCTCTGAGATTTTCTACTATACTGGAGAAATTGTAAAGAATATATTGCATTAATTTTGAGGAAGTACAGATAAGCAAATGGGCTTCTATCCCACAGCAGGATTTGTTAAATAAAAGGGCACAACATATGTATGCTCCAAATTTGGCAATGACAAAGAAGCAATACCTCTCAAAAACCATGCCAGAAGGGAAAAGCATTAAAAACTGGGGACAGCAGAGCACTTCTGGAACACGATTATTCACTGTATACCAGGTAGAAAAGAAGCAAATTTATTTCTGCAATTCCGCTAGGTCGAGAGGCAGATGTAACATTAAGTTGCAATATCTAGCTGCCTTTGGAATATTTTTTTCTGAAGGATGAAATGCATTTTGGATGCAAAACAGGATAAGGAGGAAATAAAATTTACCCAGCAAAGGGTGAGACAGCAAGCTGAAGGGGACTCTGTATTTTATTCTTCTGACAGTAACAAAGCCCTAAGAGAGAACTTGCCTGTAAAACCTTTTCCATTGTCCTACAGGAAATTATACAGTGATAGACAAAAGCCCAAGAGCTGACTAGAAAAATTTGTAGTACCTCATACTTGATCCAGAGTTCAGTGCTGGATGATGAGGAAGAAGACCACCAATAGTGTGAAATCCAGAAATAAATGGAAGAAATGTAAAGTATTATTTTCATAAAATGCAGTTCAGTCATGATATTTTGTGCTTCTGTTAGAAGTGATTTAAAATACCGGAAGTTTGTTCACTGCACTTAAGTTGTAGAAGGAATGTAAAGCATAATTCCCGCTTTGTCATTAATATTTGGAAGGACAATGAAGGGACTAAAGATACAACTGTAAACAAAAAAAAAGTTCATGTATAACGCATGCCTTGCAGCAAGTTCCATGTTATATTGTAAAATAATTCTATAAAGCATGTAGTGGTATTTTAAATGTGATGTGGAGGAGACTACTTGGAAACTGCTGTTTATGCTAGTGATATTAAAATAAGTACATTTTCTACACACTAATATATCTGGGGTTTAGAGTTTAACAAAATAAAGCCTAGATACAAGCAATACAATGTTGTGATCTTGGGCTGCTGGCGGTGTAAAAGTATATCGGATCACATCATGTGTGTACTGATATATAATTTCCTTTGTTTTTATACAGCTAGAAGCACAGACTAATGTTCTTAGTTTACAATACAGACACTCTGTTAAGCAAACCGGCTAGAAGACTGAAAGCACAAAAACTAATTTTCCAGCATTTGAAAAGAGCTGTTTCTTCCATTTGTAAAGCTATTAGTGCACAATAGTACAATAACAGTATACAATTTAGTTTATTCAGTCAAAGGTAGCCAGTGCACTTTTTATTAAGGCTAAAATCAGTTAGCTCAAAGCATGCAAACTGTTTATCACAACTGAGAGTGGATACAGATAGAAGAAGTACAGGTGGTATCTCTGTAAGAGGGAACACAGACTATCATGCATTTCCAACATGACTAATCCAAAGTTTAGAAAAGGTAAACTCTGTTAGTGTAGTTGTTTATTTGGGACAACTGCCCCTACATGGAGAGGTTACTTCCCTTTTTCAAAAATGAACATGATTTTGTGTTTGTTGTGAGTTAAAAGGAGTTGGAGGTAGAAAGTATAATAAGAAGTTATGTACCTACCATAACATTCCATGTTAGTTGTCTTCTTCTCGCCTTCTTTCTTGCTGGATGGGATCAAAGCCGATCCTCGGCTCCGACTCGGCCAATACTAAAGCTCGAGAGCTAATTCCACCAGCTTGAGGCTCCCCTATATCCCACAATGCTAGGCAGTAACTACTCAGATCTTGTTTGATAGCTATACCAAGCAATCCTAGTCTCCATAGAATGGAGTAGGGAAACCCACCTCAAACAATTTGCGTAAAGGAAAGGCAGACCTCAGTAAAGATATAAGAGGTGGGAGAATGTGTGGGAGTAACAACTTTCGGAAGAAAAAACACAAAAGAATTCCAGTTGGTCTGTCCAGGCTTGGGGGAAGGAGGGAGGAACGCAAGAAAGAAGGCGAGAAGAAGACAACTAACATGGAACGTTATGGTAGGTACATAACTTCTTAATGTTAAGTTGTCAATCTCGCCTTCATTCTTGCTGGATGGGACCGCGTCCCTAGCACCTTATCCCGGGTGGCCTATCGGAACAGACTCTTGAGAACAGTGGAACCAAAACTGGCACGGCTTCTGGAAACCATGTCCAATTTGTAATGTGAAATGAATGTATGAGGAGAAGCCCAGGTGGCTGCTGCACAAATTGAATCTATTGGCAACCTGTCCTGAAAAGCTACGGATGTAGCTAATGCCCTAGTTGAATGAGCTCTAGGTCTTGAGGGCAGTTTTTGATGTCTGATCTCATAGATGAAGGTAATTGTAGACGTGAGCCCTCTAGAAAGGGATACTTTAGTGACTGGAAGGCCCAATCTACCTTCTGCATATGACAGAAACAATTGATCAGATTTCCTGAATTGTTTAGTCCTGTCTAAGTAATATCTCAGTTGGCGATGAACATCCAAAAAATGCAGCTTTTGTTCTGACCTATTTGAATAGTTAGGGAAAAAAACAGGGAGATCAATAACTTGGTTTAGGTTAATTTGAGAAGAAATGTTAGGTAAAAAGGATGGATTAGTACGGAGGGATACCCTGTCTTTGTGAAAAACTAAGTAAGGAGGATGACTGCACAGAGCATGGAGTTCAGATACTCTTTTCACTGAAGTTATAGCTACCAGAAAAAGTGTCTTCCAAGAAAGCAACTTCAGAGAACATGAAGCCGGTTCAAGGGGAAGAATTAAAGATGCCAGAACCAAGTTCAAATCCCATTGAGGCAGGGGGTCTTTGATTGGAGGTTTGAGAAGAAATACACCCCTTAAGAAGGCTTTACAGAGTTTGTGAGCCATGATGCTGGATTCTGAGACACCAACATGAAAATTTGATATGGCAGCCAATTGAACTCTAATGGTTGATGCAGAAGATCCTAAATGAAAGAGTTCTGCTAGAAAGTCTAAAATAGACTGGATAGGTGCAGTAAAGGGATCTATGTTTTTCGATGATGCCCAAAGGGAAAAACATTTCCATTTGCTAGTATAAATCTTCTGAGTAGAAGATTTATGAGAGGCTATCAAAATATCTCGGACCGATCGAGATATTGAGGGAAGCCTGGCTAAGGTTGGAATCGGAGAAACCACGCTGTGAGGTTTAGAGAAGACAGAGATTGGTGCAGCTGACCCGATTGATGGGTAATCAGATCTGGTACTGGGTCCAGATGCCAAGGCTGCTCCATGAGAGGCTATCAAAATATCTCGGACCGATCGAGATATTGAGGGAAGCCTGGCTAAGGTTGGAATCGGAGAAACCACGCTGTGAGGTTTAGAGAAGACAGAGATTGGTGCAGCTGACCAGATTGATGGGTAATCAGATCTGGTACTGGGTCCAGATGCCAAGGCTGCTCCAAAAGGTAACGATGAAGAAAGGGAAACCATATCTGTCGAGACCAGTAAGGGGCAATGAGGATCATTGTCACTCTCAAGGCGATGGCTTTCTGAATTAGTTGAGGTATCAGTGGAAAGGGGGGAAAGGCATACAGAAGTCCCCGGGGCCAATCGTGGACTAGAGCGTCTCTGGTGGGATGGCCTGGTAACAGGAAGAGAGTGAAGAAGTCGTGACACTTGCTGTTTTGGGGAGTAGCAAAAAGATCGCAGCAAGGTTGGCCCCATCTTAGGAATACTTCTTCTAGAACTGACTTCTTTAGAGACCACTCGTGTGGCATGAGAATTGCTCTGCTCAATTTGTCTGCAATAACGTTGGATTTCCCGGGAATATGTGTTGCTATCAGAAAAAGTACAGTTTTGTACCTACCATAAATGTAGATGTTCGAGGATCCACATTGCTGCAGTCCTAACTATTGGGTAGTCCGCTGTCCAGTCGGCCCGAATACCAAGTATTGCTGGACGTCGTCACGGGCGCATTAGACTGACGCCAGTACGTCAGGGTACTAATGCGCATGACCGACGTCATATCCTCAGTCTTTTCTTGCCCCAGATGTCAGAAGACCCTAAAAAGACAAGGCCAAAACCAAAAACTCCAAACATACCTGCAGCAAAAATATATACAATATATACAAAAGTACCAGAATATAATCTCACCTACACAACCACCCCTAAACACAGAGGGAAGGAGGGAGGGATTGGACTGCAGCAATGTGGATCCTCGAACATCTACATTTATGGTAGGTACAAAACTGTACTATGTTCTTCATTCCACATTGCTGCAGTCCTAACGATTGGGTAGAATCCCAAAGCAGAGGTAAGGGAGGCTGGCAAATCAGAAGGAAGCAGGAGCTGATAACATGCCTTGCAAAATAGCTGTGGCAAAACCAGCCCTAGACTTAGAGTAGAGAGGAAGGTGGTAATGCTTAGAGAAAGTATGCACTGAACTCCAAGTAGCTGCCTCCAAAATATCCTTAGTAGCCACCCCCCTTAGAAATGCTGTTGAAGTGGCAGTAGCCCTAGTGGAATGAGGCCTAATCCCAGCTGGAATCTCTTTGCCATGATGGGAGTAACAAAATGCAATGCAAAACCCAATCCACCTAGAAATAGTTTGTTTTGACACAGGCTTGCCCTGAACTCAAAGCAAAAGAAACAAACAACTGCTGAGACTGCCTAAAATCCTTAGTCCTGCTTAAATAATAACGCAATTGCCTGTGTACATCTAAAGTGTGCAAAATCTTTTCGCCTTTATTTTGGGGATCTGCATAGAAAGTAGGCAAATGAATAGTTTGGTTTAAAGCCACACTAGAAACCACCTTAGGCATAAAGGAAGGATTAGTACGTAATGATACCCTATCCTTATGAAAAATCAAAAAGGCTCAACCGCCATAAGGGCCTGTAACTCAGAAACCCTTCTTGCAGAAGTAATGGCCAACAAAAAAGCAGTCTTCCATGACAAGTATTTCAGTTCAGCAGTAGCCGCAGGCTCAAAAGGTTGTAGAGTAAGTTTCTCCAACACAAAATTGAGATCCCAAGCAGGAGTAGGAGCTCACGTGGGGGTCTTATATTCTTTGCCCCTCTAAGAAATTGCTTGAACAAAGAATGTGAAAACAATGGTGGGTCACAATCATAGTGAGCTGAAATTGCTGCAGCATGAATCTTAATGGAAGAGAAAGACAAACCTTTGTCCAATAACTCAGTAAGATATTGAAGAGCCACACTCAAATTAGGCTCCGAAATCTCCAAATTCTTTGCTGCAGTCCAAAATAAAAATCTCTTCCATTTTTCTGCGTACACTTTCCTTGTACTAGGTCTTCTGGCTTCCATAATCACATTTAAAACTTGTTGAGGAAGTTGAGACCTGCTGTCTTTCAAAACAGAATATGCCAGGCTGTTAGATGAAGAGAGTGAAGCTTGACATTGAGCAGATGACCGTCCCTCTGAGACAACAGGTGTGGAATCAAGGGTAAAGGCCATGGAGGCTTCCTTACCAGACTCCTCAGTAATGGGTACCAGTGCTGCGAGGCCAATCTGGAGCTATTAAAATCATCCTTGGCTTGTCTTGTCTGACCTTTAGAAGCACCTTTGGGAGAAGAGGCAGAGGTGGAAAAGCATACACATGAAGATTTTTCCAACTGAAAGAAAGAGCATCCACTTTCCAAGCTGTGTGATGAAATCCTTCGTGCAAAACTTTGGCAGCTGGTGGTTTAGTGGAGAAGCGAACAGATCTATGTCTGGAGTTCCCCATGACACTGTCAATTTTGAAATACATGAAGATCCAGTTTCCACTCGTGGGGATCCATGATTTGTCTGCTTAACACATCTGCTAAGGAGTTCTGTGCTCCCGGCAGAAACCTTGCCTGAAGAGTTAGTTGCAAGCTGAGCGCAGTCTCCCATAAAATCATTGCTTGCCTGCACAATGGGTAAGAATGTGTTCCCCTTGTTTGTTGATGTACCACATGACAGTTGTGTTGTCTGTTAGAATCAACACCTGCCCTGGAAGAAGTAACTCCTTGAAAGCCATTAATGCAAACTGGACTGCTAACATCTCTTTCATGTTGATATGTAGATGCTGTAGTCTGGCAGGCCACTTGTCTTGTATCCACTTTCCATCTAGATGAGCTCACCAAGCAATGTCTGAGGCATCTGTCGTTAGAATCTGACTTGCCTCTGGCCGGGTCACAGAGAGTCCCTTGTTTAGGTGACATTCCTGAGCCCACCACAAAAATTCCTTTTGAATGCAAGGTATTATTTGAATGACAGTGTCCAAATCCTGGCAGTGCTGTGTCCATAGATTTTTGAGATACCATTGTAGCTTCCTCATATGCAGTTTGGCATTGGGAAGCACCAGAATACAAGATGCCATGAACCCTAAGGCTTGAAGGACTGTCCTTGCAGTCAGCCCGGACTGAAGAGATAGTTGATGGAAGTAACTGGAAAGATTCTTTTGTTTGTCCGGGGTTAAAAAGGCCATCTGGGCTGCTGTATTCAGTCTCACACCCAGAAAGCACATGTCTTGAGAGGGTACTAGACTGGACTTTATTTCGCTCACAGAATACCCTAGGCATCTTAGCACTGCTATGACATATTCCAAATGCTGTAGAAGGTCTTCCTTTTCTTGAGCCAGAATCAGGCAGTCGTCCAAGTAAGGATAGATTTGAATTCCTTTTAGCCTGAAGTAAGCTATCACTGGAGCCAGAACCTTTGTGAATACTCTGGGCAGTAGATAAGCCAAAGGGCAATGCAGAGAACTGATAATGAGAATTTCCAGCTCGAAAACGCAGATACTTCCTGCAACTTAGCCTTATAGGCACATGAAGGTAAGCTTCCTTGAGATCTAAAGTTACCATCCAGTGATCTTTGCCCAGCAGAGGTAAAAGCTGTTGTAACGTCAACATTTTGAACTTGGGAATGTCCAGATAAGTGTTGAGGATAGATAAATCCAAAATTGGTCTCCACGTGTTCCCCTTCTTTGGTACTAGGAACAGGCGAGAATAAAATCCTAGGCCCCTTTCTGGCACAGGAACTGACTGAATGGCCCCTATTTGGAGCAACAGAGAAATTTGCTTGTGAGCCTCTGTTCTTTGTAGAGGAGGAATGTCTGGCATGCCTTTGAAAGGAGGCAAGGTATGGAAATAAAACTTGTAACCGTGGTGAATGATATCCAGAACCCATCTGTCTTGGGTAATTAAATCCCAATTTTCTTTGAAAAGAGACAGCCTTCCTCCCAGAGGTGCTGCCAGGCGAGAATGTACTGGCAGCTGAAAAGGCAGGTCATTGGGTCTGCTTACGAAAGGACTGACCCCTGCCCTCACCAGAAGTCTGAGCAGGTGAACTCCCTGTCCTAGGCCTAAAAACCTTGAGCTCTGCCCCTACCACGTCTAGACCTACCCCTAGACTGGGAATCATAAGCAGGATAAGTCCACCCCTTAGTAGGCCAATTTCTACTAAACTTGGAGGCTGCACCTGCAAAAATCCTTAACAGTTTGCATAGACTTAGCCTTGTCCTCCATTTTCTTTAAAACTGCTTCCACAGGCGAACCAAACAACACATCAGACTGTAAAGGAGCATCCAAAATCCTTGTCTTAACATGCTCAGCTAAGTTCTGATCTCAACCAGGCGTGCCTACGAAGAACAGAACCAGTGGCAGCCACCCTCGAGGAGGCCTGCACAGCATCAAAACCACACTGCAAGGAATGCTTTCCCACTTGTTCAGAAACATGAACTAAATCCTGCAACTCTTTACACTCAATACCTTCAGCCAGAGCATCCACCTTAGACTTCAATTGTGAAAGGAGATAATTCTGATATTTTAACATATGAAACTGACAATTCAACGCCCTCATGGCTAAAGTGGAAGAAGTGTACACTTTCTTTCCCCATCTATCCAAAGCCCTTGCCTCTTTATCAGGAGGAACAGGATTTTTAACCACAGAAGCCTTCACACCTTTAGGCCCCTGAGAGACAGTTTCTGGGTCTGCCCTAGGACTCTTAAAAGATACTTATGGGCGGCAGGCACCCTATAGTACCTATCCGGTTTAACTGGGGCAGGAGGCAAAGAATCAGGATTTAGTGAAGCCTCTGCAAAACATCTTCTACCACATTCAGAACAGGAGGTATAGCTAAAGGCCTATGCTGGGGTAAAACAAGAATTCTCTAAGCCTCTTCCTGGAATCAGAGAAATCTTGACCTTCCCATTTAAAATGCTCCCTCATGGAATGCAGAGTCTCTGAAAAGAAAAATCCTCAGGAGGCGAAGCTGAAGGAGTAGAATCATCCACATCAGAATCAGAATAAGGAGGATACTCCTGCAAGTCTTCAGCCAAGACTCAGAAGCCTCGAACATTGCTCAAAACTCTCAAACTCGGGTTCCACCCTAGGCCTCTTATCAGGAGGGGGCATAGAACCTCTAATCATAGTAATCAAATCCTCTGCCATTTTTAGCATATGCTTCTTAGGCAAAGACCCTGAAACACTCGGAGAAACCCCAACTGAAGCTAAAGTAGGCCTGCCTCTAAAGAAGCCTTGGCAACAGAAGGCGAGGCCCTAACCACCTTAGGAAGAGAGGGAAGAACAGCCACCTGAGAAGCCCCTTCAGCCTGGCCTACTTCCTGAGAGGACACATCCTGTAACAGTAAAGTTTCTCCCTGAGACTCCAAAGAAACTCCTGGCAGAACCTCCGGCTCCACTGAGCCCTCTAAAGAACCGACGTCCGGGACTGTCGGTTCTTCCACTCTAGGCTGCTTTGTCCTTGCGCTTTTGGCTGAAGCCGGCGTCGGAGCATCCGACGGCATTTTATAATTACAAAGCTTCCCAAACACTAACCTGGCACAGTCTAACCTTCTCTTAATAGTGCGTTTGTTAAATCTAGCACAAGAGCGGCATCCAACAACGTCGTGCTCAGGCCCTAAACAAGGTATACACAAAGTATGGTAATCCCTATGAGGTATCTGTTTCCCACAAGAAATACAGTTATTCACTTTTTCTGACATCCGGTTAAATACTGAGGCAAGAAAAAACCAAAATATTCCCCAACGGGGTACTTAGCCAACTTTGATTCGGTCTGAAACTCTGACTTCAGAAACTTTCAGAACACCAACCTGCACTCGCAAAACTGCTTCTGCATCGGACCATGCGGCAAAAAAGACTGAGGATATGACGTCGGTCATGCGCATTAGTACCCTGACGTACTGACGTCAGTCTAATGCGCCGTGACCGACGTCAGCCGTATACTTTGGTATTCGGGCCGACTGGACAGCGGACTACCCAATAGTTAGGACTGCAGCAATGTGGATTGAAGAACATCGCTGAGAAGAGATCGCCCATTGCCAAAGTCTGAGTGCTTCTCGACATAAAGGGTATGATCTAGTTCCGCCTTGTTTGTTGATGTACCACACTACGGACATGTTGTCCGTTTGAATTGCAATAGTCCCCTTGGGAAGAGAGTCGTGAAGGGCTTGCAATGCTAAAAGCACTGCTCTCATCTCTAAGACATTTATGTGCAAGTGGCACTCGAAAGGTTGCCACGTGTCCTGTACTGTCCTGCCCTGATAATGCCCCCCCACCCGATCAGGGAGGCATCTGTTGTCAACATGGCAACTGGGGGGGGGAGAGTGAAGGGTCTTCCTCGGAGAAGTTGAGGTGATGTGATCCACCAAGACAGTTGATTCTTGCATGCTTGAGTTATCAATATGGTATGGGACATCGGGAGTTGTTGAAAGGACCATTGAGTAAAAAGCATCCATTGGAGGATCCTCATGTGAAAGCGAGCTAAGGGGAGAAGGGGAATAGCTGCTGCCATGAGTCCTAGTACCTTCAACACCAGTCTGGCTTTGACTTTGACACATTGTAAGAGAAGGGACTCTTGGTTCCGAATGTCTAACACCCTCTGCTCTGTGAGTCTGGCTGAAAGGGTCTGTGTATCTAAGGTGGCGCCTATAAAAATAATAGACTGACAAGGCAGATTTTTCGAAATTTATTGAAATGCCTAGAGCTTGACAAGATTGAATGGTGAAGTCCCTGAATAGGAGAAGCTGATGTCTGGTGGTGGCAGTAAGGAGCCAATCGTCCAGATATGGAAACACCTGGAATCCTTGACGTCTCAAGTGAGCCGTGACCACTGCCATGCATTTGGTGAACACCCGGGGGGCTGTCGTGAGACCAAAGGGCAGGGCCCTGAATTGGTAGTGACTGGCTCCCAGCCTGAAGCGGAGATATCTCCTGGAGCGTCTGTTCATTTTGATGTGGTAGTACGCGTCCTGAAGATCTATCGAGCACATCCAATTGTCCTGACCCAAGAAGGGTAGAATGGACTGTAGCGTGACCATCCGGAATTTTGTTTTTTTGACAAACTTGTTTAAGTAGCTGAGATCCAGTATGGGTCTCCAGTCCCCTGTTTTTTTTGGTACCAAAAAGAATTTGGAGTAGATTCTGGATCCTTGCTGGTCTGCGGGACTGATTGGATGACTCTTTTGATAGCAGCTTGAAATTTCTAATGCTGCTTGTTCCCTTAGACGGGTGGAGCGTCTGGAAGGGATCTTTTGGTTGGGTTGGAATGTGAATGAAGGGAATTTTGTAAACCTCGGATATGATCGACTGTACCCATTTGTCTTGAGTAAGGGAAAGCCAGGCTTTTGGGTACAGTGATAACCTTCCCCGACTGCCTCCGGGCGGTCAGCGGGCAGCCCCTCAGGGGTGCTGAAAGGGTTTGTCAGAGAACATTTCTCTGCTACCCTGGTTTTGCGGACCTCCTCTGCCTCTAGGGCGGTGTCTATTATTATTCCCCTCTGCCTCTAGAGGGAATCGGCCTTGTGCGTCAGATGAGACTCCCTGGGATTGTTTGCGGAACCACATCTTTCCTCCCCTTTGACCTTTGGGATAGGGTCTAGAAGGGGTAGAAAAATGGACTCCTACGGCAGAGAGAGTCTTACCTTCTACCTCGCACCTGGTCAATGTATCCTTCACCTGTGGACCAAACAATGATGATCCATCAAAGGGAGAGTTGGTGAAGGGCGCCTTGAAAGCAACACCTGTGCCTGCGGCTCTACTCGCCCCATCTGCTGCGTATGAGACCAGCCGCATGGAGGAGTTAACAATGGAATTTAGGGTTGCCAACTGGGAGTTCATTGTGTCTTTGAACCCCTCAGCTGTAGGATCCTTCATCAGTTCACCCATATCCTTGAGTAAATCTCTTTGGAGACGAGTGAAGTGGCATAAGTAGTTCAGTGACCGCATTGAAAAGGTTGCTGACGAGAACATCCGCTTGCCGTACCTGTCCATGGTCCTAGATTCCTTATTAGGAGGATGGACAGGAACCGAAGGATCAGCTAACTCCTTCTTTGTGGCCGCAGCCACCACCATGGCATCAACAGGGACACCTTTGGATAAAAACTCTTTGTCTTTGGGGGCAGTAATAAATTTGGATGGTTTCCTCAGGGTGGGTTCCACTGAGTCAGGAGCCGTTCAAGCCTTCCTTGCCACCACTTCCATAAGGGGGTCAAAGGGAGGGGACACCCAGGAGGTAGAAGGGCGAGAACCAAATGCCTCAAGATACACTGACTCATCCTCCGAAGGATTAAGAGCTGGCCAGTTCCCCCTCTGTTTGAGGATTTCAAGGATGTCAGCAAAGGAGACATCCTCAGAGGGGGATCGAGGGGACCCTTCGGATTCCTCTAAGTCAGTGTCAGAGGTGATAGACTCAGGGGAGTCAATGTGCTTCCTCTTGCACTGCCTCTTCCTTGGGGATCTCCTGCAGGGTCAGGAGAGACCTCGAAGAGGAGGAAATTCCCAATGGGGAATCTTGAGGAGTTGGCTCTCTGCGGTGTGGGACAAGGGGGTGAGTAGAAATCACCGCAGGCACTGTAGATGGAGGGGCTGAAGGAGCTGACTGTGGGGCAGAACCTGGTTCTAGCATGCTCTGCATGACCTCAAAGGCACCCCTGTCAGGCAAGGCCCGAGGCCCTCGCTCGAAGAGACAAGGACCTCCCGGCACCGACAGAGCGGCTCCAGCCGATGTCGGAGCCGAACTCACCAGCCGAAGCCCGAGAGGGAGAGCGGGTCGGACAATGGTCCGATGCCACTCGCCCCCTCGAAGCCGACGAGGGAAGCTCGGCGCCGAGATCCCTCCAAAGAGGAGATCGGGGCAGACGACGGAGCCGAAATGGAAGGTATCAGATCCGACGCACCGACAGTCATGGCTCCGAACTCGAAGGAGTCGGAGGAGGAATGTAATGGGGAACAGGAATAGCCACTGACTGGTGAGTCGGGCTATGCAGCATTTGGGCCAGTGCCTCGGACTTAAGAAGTCTACTCACCACCCTCTGCAAATCATGGTCTGATAATCTGGAAGACCGAGAGGAATGAGTTTTGTGACTTCGCTCCAAAAGGAGAGGGGATCCAGGCGCCGAATGCACGGATCCGATAGAGGGGGACCTGGACCTCTCTCTCGAATGTGGCTCCGATAAGGGTATCAGAGCCGACAAAGTCTTATCAGCCTCGGCTCCAGCCGGAGCCGAGGTAACAGTATGAGGCTTAGAAACATCGGCTCCGGCCAGAGCCGATGTCGAAGCTTGCTTAGACTTCTCAGCAGTCGACTCAAGAGCAGGAGCCGACTGCTTGGAAGTTTTTGAAGGCTTCCCCGACACAGACTGAGTCGGGGGGCCTTCAGGCTTTAATAAGCCCCGCAAGATAAGCTTGTTCTTGCGTTCCTGCAGGACTCTAGGGCTAAAACCATGACAAAAAGCACAAGAGTCCTGCAGGTGCAAAGGCCCCAGGCAATACACACAAGAAGTGTGACCGTCTGTCAGAGACATTTTCTGACAGCACGAGTCACACTTCTTGAAGCCTGAGACCTTGTCCTTAGACATAGTAAAAGTAAGAGTGGCTGACACACACACACAATCCAGACACTCTCTACAGAAAAATTATTAAAATAAAATATTACTGTTAATACAGAAACACACACACACAAGCCCCTACAACACTAATCTAATAAGGGACTAGGGTGAGGGAAGGGCCGAAGGCCTGGAACAAGGGTAAATGAGGAAGGGTTCGACAGATAGGGGTCGATATAACTAAAAATTAGAATTAAACTATAGAATATGTATTAGAACTAAAAAGGGGGGTTATTAGCAGTACCTAAAGGTAAAATTTGACTAACCTGCCTGAGCCGGTAGAAAAGCGCACCTCGTCAGCTATAGCGGCAAATGAGATCTGAGTAGTTACCGCCTAGCATTGTGGGATATAGGGGAGCCTCGAGCCGGTGGAATTAGCTCTCGAGCTTTAGTATTGGCCGAGTCGGAGCAGAGGATCGGCTCCGATCCCATCCAGCAAGAATGAAGGTGAGATTGACAACTTAACATTTAATATTTTGAGTATTTTACTGAAGCAAAAAGTCTGGGAAAATGTGACATAGTTCAAATAGAGATGAGAGGCAGCAACTGCAAACGAAATCAGACTGCCAGGCATTAGTTTGTGCATGCAAATTGAAGTTAGAAACATATATTCAAAAGAAAAAAAGAACTATCATACAGAATATGTGAAATCAATAGCGTTTTATCATGAAAAGTAATTGATATTGCAGGTATAGACAAAAAGCAGAGTAATTAGGGCTAAAAAGCTAAGTTACTGGAAAGAAATCTGGATATAAACTGGAATGCAAATTTTACAAAGAAAACCTTTCAGAATGCATATTCAGCAACAATTCATGCACAAATCAAAAAGGAGGTAATAACACAGACTTGTGTGGAGCTCCCGTAGTGACAGAAGAGAAAGAAAAAAAATAACAGTAGATTCGTGGTACTAAGGGTTTACTGGCAGTGAAAGAAGATTATACCGCCACATATTTATATTCCACCTAAAACCACTACTGAGGAGCTTGAGAGAATTTTGAAGAAATAATTAGCTTCCATCAGGGAATATTACTTATCGGTGGGAAACTGAACTTGATATGCAATAGCAACGATTTATCATGGGGACCTAGAAAGGAAAATACAATAAAATGAGGTAGATTTCTGAAGAAATATATGAGAATATATGAAATGGCAGATGTGAATTTACTAGCAGAAACTCAGAATTTACATATTTTCCCTAAAGCACAATTGGGCTAGAATGTATAGAAATTATACTTCCCAAGATTATGGCTACTTAATTGAAAGGTTTGAAACAAGTCCAGTAACTACTTCAGGTCACACACCAATGAAGACTAATATAAAGATGCAGGGTAAAGAAGTAAAACTGAGACACTGTCTCTTTCCTATTTATCTGTTAAGACAGGAATTTAGGGAGTGGGTAGTCAAAATGATTCAAGAGTTAATAATTTCTTCAGAAGGTACAGCTAAGGAGAGGGATAAAATAAAAACATGGCAGAAAATAACTGACACCACTGCAGTGGCCCAGTAATCAAGGAGCCCCAATCCTCACCACTAGCACCAGTGAGGGACGTACACATTGGGAGGATGACAAGTACACACACAGTGAAGTACAATTTTCTTTAAGAAAACACAGAGCTCACAGTCAGTCTGGGGCTGGTTTCTCCCTCTTTCTCCAGATCCCCAATAAGACTCCCCAGTGGCACAGCTATACGGTTAAGATCTTAGCCAAGTGGCCAAGCTAAGATCTCCAGAACCCTCTCTGTCCAATCAGTGCTTTGTGTCCCAGCCCAAGTAGCTAACACACTCACTTTGAGATGTGACTGATACACAAACACCGACACAGACATACACACACACCTGGAAAAGGTTGGCACAGGTTTACCAGCTATGCTCCCTTCTGCTCAGACTATAAGGTAGTACCAGCTGCCACCAGCCACCCTTACTTATCAGCTACTATAAGACCGTTACCAAAGAGTGTCCAGTCCTACTGTGTAATGTTACTATTATCCAAATGGTAAGTGTGACCAAGACTAAGGATACTGGAGTTGACTACACAGTGTCACCAAATACATATGCAAGTACTCTAAGAGGTTAAATATCTCTAAACACACCAGCCACAATTAAAAGGTTAATATATTTAATAATAAATAATAAAAGAACAAGACAATACTCAATCAACACAGTAACTACAGAGTTCAAAATCACAGGAAATATTTTAAAACAACATTGCAGGACAGTCTCAAATAAATACAGAAAACATCTAAACTAATCTTACTATATTCCTATCTATCTCTAAGAGAAATTACTATAACCTAGTTGCTTACTATTAGCAAGACAAGTGCTGATGAGAGGATGTTTACAAGTCCAAAGACAAATACAAAATGCACAGACTCACTTCTCTGAGATGGTTCTTAAATTAATATCACACATTACTGCTGGGTTACCTGGGATGACATCACTGTCACCTGCCTTCAGTTCCCAGGCTAACAGAAAATTAGAATTTAGCACCTCTGTCTCAGAGGTACAGATCTCTCAGAAGTTTGCTTAGAAATGGAAGTCATAAAACAGTTAAACACTTTTACATTTGAAACCTAACAATTATTTCCTGTTTCAAAACAATAGGAAAACCTCCAGCTCTAGACATTATGTCTGCTCTGAACTGAAACAGAGATAAGAGAATTGTAAAACAATTACCACTTATTTTCTTGAGGTTTTGCAAATTAACTCTGTAAGTTCCAACCTCTACCATTAAAACACAAATCTGTACAGGTATATAGATTATATACATTTCTGCTCTTTCCAGCAAGGTACACTGTGGTTACATTCTTGAAGCTCATTACATAACATACAGTTCAACACACACTTCTGCACCAGTAGTTTAATATACACATAATATAATTCTTCTCTTACATTCGTAAGACAAGCCCATGGATCATATTAATATTTACAAATGACATATGATTATTTACAAAATTCCAGAGAGCTGGGCTGGCAGTGTCACATTTCTATATAAATCATATTAATATTTTCAAGTGACATATAATTATTTACACAATTCCAGCTAGCTGGGCTGGCAGCATTTCGGTTTGTCACACTTCTACCTCCACGAGAACACAAGCTAGTTTTTCAAGTGCCCCTTGAGAAATGTTGCTTGAGAGGGTTGAGCCTATCTGTGAACACCTTACCCCATTCCCTGTCTTGATATTTCAGCTGCCTTGGCCTTGCTGACCCCAGTACCATGCTGCACTGTCCCATCATATGCCTGTAACCCTAGGCTCCACTACAGTAAACTGGGATTTTCCTGGCTGGCTCCCTGTAGCCATAGATTCCCCTCAGACTCCTCCTGCCTCCTACTGCCAATACTTTGCACAAGGGCCTCCCTATCATGGTAAGGTTTCATCTGGTTAACTTGGTACAATTTGTGCCCGTGCCTCCAGCCTAGCAGCTCTACCATGTAATTAACATCACTGACCTTCCTTACCTTGTAGGGTAACTCCCAAGCTGCCTGCAGCTTGTTGTGTCTGACAGGAATGAGAACCATTACCTTCTGCCCTACAGCATACTCTCTAGCTCGAGCAGTCCGTGTAAAACCTGACCTTTTACTGCTGTTGGTCTTCTGCCAGGTTCTCCTGGGCCAAGCCCATGAGTTCCCTGAGCCTTGTCCTGAGGTTTATGACATATGCCACAATAGACTCCATGTGGGATTCACACTCACCCTCCCACTCATCTCGAATTAAATCTAGAGGTTCCCTCACCCTATGCCCATACAGCAACTCAAAGAGTGAAAAACCTGTAGATGACTGGGGAGCCTCTCTGTAAGCAAACAGATGGGGCAAATATTTGTCCCAGTCCCTCTTAAACTGGTCTGCAAATGCCCGTAGCATGGTCTTGAGTGCAGAGTTTAACCTCTCAACAAGACCATTAGTCTGGGAATGGTAGGGGTGGTCTTTAGGTGCTTCACCCCACAGTACTTCCACAGACAAGCCAGCAGGGCTGACATGAAATTGGCACCTCTATCAGTAAGTATTACTTTTGGGAAACCTACCCTGCTGAAAATCTCTAACAAAGCATTTTTCACCCTTTCTGTCTCAGTGGAGGATAGAGCCACTGCCTCTGTTCAACCAGTGCTTTGTGTCCCTGCCCAAGTGGCTGACACGCACACACTTTGAGATTTGACTGATATACAAACACAGACACACACCTGGAAAAGGCTGGCACAGGTTTACTAGCTATATCCCCTTCTGCCCAGACTATAAGGTAGTACCAGCTGCCACTAGCCAACTTTACTTATCAGCTACTATAAGGCCCTTACCAAAGGGTGTCCAATCCTACTGTGTAATGTTACTGTTATCCAAATGGTAAGTGTGACCAAGATTAAAGCTATTGGAGTGGCCTATACAGCATCACCAAATACATATGCAAGTACCCCAAGAGCTTAAATATCTCAAAACAAACCAGCCACCATTAAAAGGTTTAAATATATTTAATAATACATAATAAAAGAACAAGACAATACTCAATCAACACAGTAACTACAGAGTTCAGAATCACAGGAAATATTTTAAAACAACATTGCTGGACAGTCTCAAATAAATACAAAAAAACACCTAAACTAATCTTACTATATTTCTATGTATCTCTAAGAAAAATCACTGTAATCTAGTTACTTACTATTAGCAAAGCAAGTGCTGATGAAAGGATGTTTCCAGGTCCAAAGACAAATACAAAATGCTCAGACTCACTCTCTGAGATGGTTCTTAAATTAATAATACACATTACTGCTGGGATGACATCACTCTTTGTCACCTGCCTTCAGTTCCCAGGCTAACAGAAACTTTAGAATTTAGCACCTCTGTGTCAGAGGTACATATCTCTCAGAAGTTTGCCTAGAAATGGAAGTTGTTAAACACTTTTACATTTGAAACCTAGTAATTATTTCTGTTTCAAGACAATAGGGAAACCTCCAACTCTAGACATTGTGTCTGCTCTGAGCTGAAACAGAGATAAGAGAATCGTAAAACAATTTCCAGTTATTTTCTTGAGGATTTGCATGTTAACTCTGTATATTCCAACTTTCTACCATTAAAACACACATCTGCACAGGTATATAGTTTATACACATTTCTGCTCTTTTCCAGCAGGGTACACTGTGGTTACATTCTTGAATACATACAATTCAACATACACTTCTGCAACAGTAGTTTAATATACACATAACATATAGTTCTCTTACATTTGTAAGACAAGTCTATGGATCATATTAATATTCACAAATGACATATGATTATTTACACAATTCCAGCTAGCTTGGTTGGCAGCATTTTGGTTTGTCACAATAACAAAGAAAGATATGGGAAAGAAAGTAGTAGACCTTATTTAGAGGGCCTGCCAAAGGTAAAAGTAATGCAGAAGAAAATGAATATCAAAGAAGAAGAGGAGGAGCAATTGCTGACTGCTAAAGAGAAAACAAAGAAGTATTTAGATAATACACAGGAGTTTAGAAAGGTTGCCATTAACCAAACATTTCTGATAACTGTAAAACACTAAAACTCTTAGCACAATGACATAGGCAACATAAAGTATTAAGGGTTGTTGTCAAACTTACAGAGCCTATGAAAAGAAAATTAACCAGACATCCTACAGTGATCTTAAGAGATATTTTCGAAAGTCTATGACACTTTGTATAAAGAAGAGGAACAGGGAAATCAAGAAAAGGCACAAATGGAAATATTTATGGAAGACTTACTTATGTCAAAGTTAAAGGAAGATGAGTCTCAAATAACTAACAGCTAAGATAGGAAGAGATGACATAAAAATTACAATTTATGCTCAATCAATAGACAAGTCCCCAGGAACAGATGGTATTCTAGCTAGGATCTGCATAAAAGTGGATAAACCACCTGTCAAGATGGACAGAGAACAACACACGATTTTGTGCTAACCTATCCAGTCATCAAGACTAGCAGTAGAGGTAGCCACAGTAGCACTTTCCTTGACTTGTAGTGGCATCTTATTATACAGGCTGAGTATACATCGTTAAGAATCTATCCCTCCAGTGAGTCGTGTTTATGTTTTGGTGTAGATTTAGGTTTCTAGTGCAGATGTCTGTAGAAGCATAAATAGAAAGTCAAATAGGAAAGGGTCTTTCATGGCTCAAAAAGTTAGAGTAGCCAGTAGTTTACTGAGTTTAAGGAAAGTTCATGCTAATCTTTCGGAATACTTGATGGATTTAAGACCTTTAATTTTCCTGGTTATACATCATTTGTACCCTTCCAGTTGAGCTACATGCTTTAATTTCTATATACCAAAGGGACATTGTATTTGATAATGGGTCCAATAATAAGGGAAGAACATAAAGTTAGGATGCCTTCTTTGGTTCTTGAAGATAAATCTTTGGTAATTAACTGGGCCAAAGAGAAGACTTCCTGACTATAGTGGAAATATGATGATTATCAAATGAGAGAGACAGCTGTCCAAGCAAATACCCAAATCCATCATGGCTATGTCTGAAGAGAGATACCATTTATAACAGGTCTATTTTACTTTGTCGAAATAGCAGTTCAGCAAACTGCTATTCAATGATCATAAAACAGCAAATGTTCACTTAAGCGAATGTTCACATCTGCGAATGTGTTATATAGGGAAAGGAGTTACTTGGCCAACATGAGGAAATACCCTTTTCCCCACTGTACTGCGATCTTGGAGTTGGTGTATGTATGTATGTATATATATATATATATATATATATATATATATATATATATATATATATATATATATATATATAGGGGTGGGGCACAGTCCCCCACCTATGTGGGTTTGATATACTGTGGTGTGAGTTACGGTGGTAATGTTGGCCAAGTAACTCCTTTACCTAAGTAACACTTTCACAGATGTGACATTGTACTGTGAAAAAAATATTTGGAGGTAGGTTTAATAAACCCAGTGGTACGTGCATCAGTACATTTACTTTTGAGAATATACAAGAAAAAGGCATACTGGGAAATGTGTTAAAGAAAAAGCATGACGATATCTGGACAGAAGTGAAAAGTACAGTTTTGTACCTACCATAAATGTAGATGTTCGAGTGCTAATACAGCTGCAGTCATAACAGATGGGTTCTCCTGCCGTCAGGCGGGTCCTCGGTCGGCCGAATTACAAAGTCTAGGTCCGGCGTCGGTTGTCGTCGCTTCTTCCCTGACGTCAGTGCGACAGGGGTATAAAAGAACCAGCCGACGCCATTTTCTTCAGTTTTTCTTGCCCCAGATGTCAGGTGCCCCCAGAATGAAGGCAATACATAAATTTGTGTAATAAAGCAATGCCATATAATCAAAATACAGTAGTGCAAGCAAATACATCAAGAATAAATACCCCAATCAGGTTGCATGAGGAGATGTTAGCCACTAGGCCTATCCCAAGAGGGGAAGGAGGGAGGGAAACCTGGACTGCAGCTGTATTAGCACTCGAACATCTACATTTATGGTAGGTACAAAACTGTACTATGTTCATCGTGCATACAGCTGCAGTCATAACAGATGGGTAGAATCCCAAAGCTAGGAAAGGGGTGGTAGGCACTAGGTGGAACTAGGAGGAGCCAGAATGCCCTGCAATACTGCAGTGGCAAAGCCCGCTCTAGATTTGGAGTATAGTGGAAGGTGGTAGTGTTTGGAGAAGGTATGCACAGAACTCCAAGTGGCTGCTTCCAAAATATCTTTGGTAGGAACTCCTCTGAGAAAAGCTGCAGAGGTAGCCGTGGCCCTTGTGGAGTGAGATCTGATACCTGTAGGTACAGTTTTGCCATGAAAAGAATAGCAAAAGCGTATGCAGTGGGCTATCCATTTTGAGAATGTCTGTTTGGAAATTGGCTTTCCTTGAGCTCCTATAGCATAGGACACAAAGAGCTGTTCTGATTTTCTGAAAGGCTTTGTTCTGTCCAAATAATAACGCAGTTGTCTGTGGATGTCAAAGGAATGTAGTAATCTCTCCTCTTTGTTTTGAGGATTAGGATAAAAGGTAGGTAAGTGTATAGCCTGATTCAAAGCTACCCTGGATACCACTTTTGGCATAAAGGACGGGTTGGTTCGTAAGGAAACTCTGTCCTGATGGAAGATGATAAAAGGCTGCACAGCCATGAGACCTTGTAGCTCCGATACCCTACGAGCTGAGGTAATATCCAGAAAGAAAGCTGTTTTCCAGGACAAATATTGCAAATCTGATGAGGCAGCTGGCTCAAAAGGAGGCAAGGTCAGTTTTTCTATAATGAAATTGAGATCCCAAGCAGGTATTGGTTGTTTCCTTGGGGGTTTTAGATTCTTAGCCCCTCTGAGGAACTGTCTTAGGAGAGGGTGAGAGAATAAGGGTGGATCAGTGTTGTATTCTGCAGAAATGGCTGAGGCATGGATTTTGATGGAGGAGAATGAAAGTCCACTGCTTAGCAGCTCAGCTAGATACTGTAATATTTGAGGTAAGTTCAGTTTTCCAGGATCCTGGCCTTTTTTCTCATTCCAGACACAAAACCATTTCCATTTTGCTGAGTAAGCTTTTCTAAAAGACGATCTTCTGGCCTCCAAAATGACATCCTGCACCTCCTTGGAGAGTAGTAGGGTCTGTTGTGATGCTAAGGAATCTTCCATGTGGCTAGATTGAGTGTTTTTAGCTGACTGTGAAGAGTTTTGAAGCTGTGCTGAGTCAGGAGACGAGGCATTAGAGGCAGGGTCCATGGTGGGGAATGCGTCAGGCTCCTCAGGAGTGGATACCAGTGTTGTCTTGGCCAGTCTGGAGCAATGAGAATCATCTTTGGTCTGTCTGCTCTGGTTTTTAATAGAACTTTGGGCAGCAGAGGAAGAGGTGGGAATGCATAAACTGTCATTGATGTCCAACTGAAAGAGAGAGTGTCCACTCTCCAGGCCTTTGGATGAAAAATCCTTGAGCAGAATTTTGTCAATTGGTGATTTCTGTGGGAGGTAAAGAGATCTATGTCTGTCCTTCCCCATGCTTGAATTATCTCTGTAAAAACTTGAGGATGCAACTTCCATTCGTGTGGATCTGTCATATTTCTGCTTAGGTTGTCTGCCAGCGTGTTTTCCTTGCCTGGCAAGTACTGTGCTTGTAGTTTGATTTGTAAGTCCAGGGCCATGTTCCAAAGTGACATGGCCAGTCTGCATAGGGGGTAAGAATGAGTTCCTCCCTGTTTGTTTATGTACCACATTACTGTGATGTTGTCCGTTCTTATCAATAGTTGACCTGGTTGCAGAAGGTCTTTGAAAGCTATAATAGCATTTATTACTGCTAGCATCTCCTTTTGATTGATGTGAAGGTGCTTTTCTTTTTGGGACCATTTGCCCTGAATGCACCGATCTGTCATGTGTGCCCCCCAGGCGTAGTCCGAGGCGTCTGTTGTGATGACTTGATTTGCTTGAGGCTTGTTGAATGGGAGACCAGTGTTTGTTTGGCAAGCTTGAGCCCATCACAGAAATTCCTTTTGAAGACATGGAATTAGTGGTATTATTGTTTCCAAGCTGTGGCTGTGTTGCGACCATAGGTTTTTCAGGTACCATTGAAGTTTCCTCATATGCAGCTTTGCACATGGGATTAGTAAGATGCAAGATGCCATGAATCCCAGAGCCTGCAGGATTTTCCTTGCAGTCAGCCTGGTGCAATTTGCTAGTGTTCTGAAGTATTGAGTTAGTTGCCCCTGCTTCTCTGGCATGAGGTAGGCCATCTGGGTGTTTGTGTCCAAGTTGGCACCCAGGAAAATTATTTTCTGAGAGGGTATTAGCCTTGATTTCTTTTTGTTGACTGTGTATCCCAGAGAATTCAACAACATTATTACATAAGCCAGATGTTTCAGAAGAATGTGCTTGCTGTCCGCTTGGATCAGGCAGTTGTCCAAATAGGGGTATATTTGTATCCCTTGAAGTCTGCAGTAGGCAATTACTGATGCCAGGCATTTCGTGAATACTCTGGGTGCAGTAGATAAGCCAAAGGGCAATGCAGAGAATTGATAATGGGTTGAACCTGCAAGAAATCTGAGGTATCTTCTGCAATTTTGTCTGATTGGGACATGCAGGTATGCCTCCTTGAGGTCCAATGTTACCAGCCAAGACTCCTTGCCCAGCATGGGAAGAAGCTGCTGTAGAGTGAGCATCTTGAATTTTGGTATGAGCAGAAATGTGTTTAGGATGGATAAGTCCAAAATAGGTCTCCAATCTTTTCCCTTCCTTGGTACCAGGAATAGTCTGGAATAAAAACCTTGACCTTGTTCGTGCGTAGGTACCTCTTGAATAGCTTTCATGTCTGAGAGATCTGAAATTTGTCTTTGTGCCTCTGCCCTTTGATTGTGTGGCAGGTTTGGCATGCCTCTCATTTTTGGAAGGGTGTGAAAATGGAATCTGTAGCCTCTGTTTATAATGTCTTTTGTGACAATATGCCAATTTTTTGAAAATAATGCCAGTTTTCCGCCTAAGGGTGCTGCCATTTCAGTCTTGCTTGGCATGCAAAGGGGAAAGTCATTGGGCTTGCTTTCTGAATGGTTGCGAGTTATCCTCACCAGCTCTTTCTGTAGGAGCTTGCCATTGTCTGCCTCTAAACGATCCTTGGGATTGCCCTCTGCCCCTCGGGCGCCTGTATCTACCTCTTTGGGGTCTGTTCGTGGCTGGAAAGGCCCAATTTTTGGAAGGCCAATTTCTACTGAAACGTGGGGGTTGTACCTGTAGAAAATCTTTCACTGTTTGCATTGATTTAGCCTTTTCCTCCATTTTCCTTAAAACCTCCTCAGCATTAGCACCAAATAATACATCCTTTTGTAGAGGGGCATCTAGTAATTTAGCTTTGACATGATCTGGTAAGGTTTGTTCCTTGAGCCAGGCATGTCTACGTATGACTGATCCTGTAACAGCAGCTCTACATGAGGCCTCTAGAGCATCAAAACCACATTGTAAGGTATGTTTACCCACTTGTTCTGCACTGTGCATCAAATCCTGCAACTCCTTCAAGTCTGGTTGTTCAGGTTGTGACATTTTACTTCTCAATTGTGATAACAAAAACTGTTGGTACTTTAGCATATGGAACTGACAGTTTAATGCCCTCATGGTTAAGGTGGCCGAGGTATATACCTTTTTTCCCCACCTTTCTAAGGATCTGGAATCTCTCTCGGAAGGTAATGGGTTTTTAGCAGTGGAGGCCTTAATTCCCTTGGGACCCTGTGAGATGGTTTCTGGGTCAGCAGCATGGCTTTTGTATAGAAATTGGTGTGAGTCAGGGACCCTGTAATACCTGTCAGGCTTGACTGGGGCTGGAGGTAGAGAATCCGGGTTAAGGCAGGCCTCCGAGTACACATCATCTAGTATGTCCAAGACAGGAGGTATAGCCAGAGGCCTGTGCTGAGGTAGCAAGAGAAATTCCCTAAGCCTTTTCTTGGAATCTGAGTAATCTTGGCCTTCCCAGTAGAAGTGTTCCCTTAAGGTATGCAAAGTTTCCCCAAATGAGTAATCCTCTGGGGGGATACAGATGGAATGGACTCCTCTGCATCAGAGTCTTCAAAAGGAGAGAAAGAATGTTCCTGTTCATCAGAGTAATTAAATCCTCAGCCATTTTAAGCATCTGTTTTTTAGGCATGGGGCCTGGAGATGGGCCCTGTGTAGCTGGCCTCTTAGAATGCATGGCTGCTTTAGACTTAGTGAAAGCCTTGATGGAAAAAGAAGAGGAAGGTCTGAAGACACCTTGAGAGGAGGTAGACCTGTCCACAGTTTGAGATTCACCTCCAAGAGTGGCTTCGGCATCTGTAGTCGGGGTGTGGGCTGAGGAGCCTGCGACCTCGGGCACAGGAGACACCGCCAATGAAGTGTCGTCGGTAGTCAGGGGCTGCGTAGGTGCCTCGCTGAGAACCGGACCACGTGTAGTCGGCTTTGGCGTGGTGTTGGTAGAGGCCGCGGACCTCGTGTGTCGGTCCTTATCTTTGCGCTTTTTAGACAAAACTGGAGTCGGAGTATCCGACGACATAATATAGTTAAATGTTTTGCCAAAATAATGCTGGGCGAACTCCGCCCGATGCTTAATGGTGCGCTTGTTGAATGTAGCACAAAAACGACAGGCCGAGACGTCGTGGTCTGGGCCTAAACAAGGAATACAGAGGGAATGGAAATCCTTATGCGGTATTTGCTTCCCACATGAAATACAATTGTTAACTTTGTCTGACATCGGTTTGAGGCAAGAAAAGTTTCCCCAACGGGGTACTTAGCTTTCAAGAAGACTTCGGTTGCAAAATTTTCGTAATTTCAGGAGCTGGCCGACCGGCACTTGCGAACTGCTTCTGCTTCAGGCACCGCGCGGCAAGAAAGACTGAAGAAAATGGTGTCGGCTGGTTCTTTTATACCCCTGTCGCACTGACGTCAGGGAAGAAGCGACGACAACCGACGCCGGACTTAGACTTTGGAATTCGGCCGACCGAGGACCCGCCTGACGGCAGGAGAACCCATCTGTTATGACTGCAGCTGTATGCACGATGAACATCTTTGCAAAATAAAAAGTAAGCTGAAGATGGGCAAGATGGACAAATATGAAAGTAAAATCAGACTGTGGAAAACAGAAGTAGGGACATGGAATTATAAAAGGAAGGAATAGTATTAAAAATAATTGAGGAAATTACTGCATTTAAACCTTGAAATGATTTAAGTGAAAGGGAAAGAAACCTAAAACAAGACAGGCAGCAAGATTCAAAATATAAAAATAAATCTGAAACAGCAGTTTTTTTTCTTTCTGGAGAATTTTGTAATACGTTACCTGTAAAAGACTACACAATATATGTAAATTATAGGCGACAGTCTGGCATGCATGTAGTGTGTGAAAATTCAAATATTTTGGAAAAATTCGCAAAAGAATATCAATATACTGTTTTAACAATGTGGATTTGAGGATGATGGGATACAGAAAATGTTCATGGGGTCAGAGGTAACAACTAGGCAAACAGTCTACAGATAGTAGAAAGGCTAGCAAATAACTCGTATTCAAAAATTCTCTCCAGCCTCAAGAGGGGCAACACAAGTTCAAAATCTCAGAAGCAACTTCATCTACAACCATTTGGCTACATATCCAGACATACCTCCTTAAGACAGTAGGTATAGCAGTGGCCCTAGACACACTATCTGCACAATCATTTATATGTTTAGAGTCCTGATGACTTTTAGAAGTAATGCGATTCAGAAGTGATTTATTCTCTAATGGCATATCAGTATTTATTTTATTCATCTATTGACATTTGATTACTGAAAATGTCAGACTGGGTAGAAGACCATTTTCAGCAGAGGCCCAGGGAGAAAAGCTCCAAATTATTACAAAACATTTTAAGAATAACAACTTTACAATCTTCAAAAATAAAACAAAAACATCTGCAGTTTAAATAATTACAACAAATTAGACATAACATAAAAACATTGGTTAAGAACCGATGCAAGGTAGAAGACAATTATTAATACTTAGAGAAATTTTAGACAGTTTGTAGAGAAATTAAAGGCAAGTTACTCTAATACAAACAGGAAATGCAATATGAAATGAGGGAAAGCAGACTTGTGGTATATTTAGAGAGAAATTCAGGGAAGAGAATAAAATAGCAGCAAGGAAATAAGAGAAGAAGGGAGAGTAAGGGAGTTTATCCTGGTTTTGAGCAAGATTTTAGCTAGGAAGTCTTTCAGAGTGGTTTTGAAAGATGGGAGGGAGGATAGAGATCTGATGAATACGGGTAAGGAGTTCCAAGCCTTAGCAACCTTGTACGAGTATAGACAATGCCCAGTAGATTTGCTAGGTTTGTAGATAGAAAGGAGTTTCTGGTCACTGGATCACAATGACTGACTGGGAACATACTTCTGTAGAATGCTTTTTAGTGCTGGACAGACAGATGGATGCTAGGTAATTTTATAGGTGGTAAGAAGTTGTGTACATGTTAGCTGATGTGGCAGTTCTAACCAATTTAGGCTTTTCAGTGCTATACAGTGGTGGGTTCTAAATGAGGTATGTGTTGCAAATTCAGCAGCTTTGTTATGGCATTGTTCAAGTTTTAATTTTAGTGAAGCCTAGAGGTTACTAAGGATGGGAGCACCATAAAGAAGAATGAGGAGGAGATACGTAGTGGCAAATGTAGTTTTAGATACGTTGGTGAGAACGTTTTTAGCCCTGCAAAGCATCCCTAGTTTTTTGTGTTTTTCTTGTGCAAGTTTGCATACACAGGTCAAAGGGAAGCTTGAAGAAAGTGAAGTTAAATGGCAACTAAAGTTACATGCTTCACAATTCCCAGGAATAAATGAAAACATTTCACTGCAGCCCACTTGAAACATGCGAGCTAGTAATTGGTGATTTTATAAAATTTTATATTAAATCAAGTGTTATATTTATTATTGAGTTCTATTATTTTCATATTTATACTTTTGAAAGTGAAGACTATATATCTGATTTAGTATTAAGTGGTACTCCCCCTTTAAGACCGGATGATTTTATTCTAATTGATGGCTTTTACTGAGTATATGAATAAGGGGATTGGATAATTGTGAGTGATTCTGAAGAAGTCTTGTTATTATGGACGAAAGCACTTAATCTTTTTACTATAGTTATTTTTACAACTTAAGCGTTTCTTATTTATTTTTAATAAAATATGTTCAGGAACCATTGGATTTGACTGGATGTGTTACATAAATAAACAATGTCTAACCCTTTGTTTCTTTTTCCTAGGTAAAGTATCCCTGGAAAAGTCTAACTGGGGGATGTCTCTTTATCCCAGGTAAGAGGTACCTTTCCCCCAGCTACCCCTAGAACAATCTCCAGGAGCATCTCTCTGACCCCCCCCCCCTTAAAAAAAAGTAAGGTGGTTCTCTAATGCCCTTATTAGACACTGTAATAGCTGCAGAGGACATGTCTGACCCCCAGTTTTTGATGGGGGAAGAAACAAAACCAGAAAAAGAATAGTTTTGTAAATTCTTACCATAACCACAGATGTCCTTCTCTTCCATGTTGCAGTATTCATAACATGGAGATCCCCACCTAGGTGACCCAAACATCCAGCCAGTATGCCAAAGACTTGAGCTACTGCAAGGTATGTGCGACGTTGCACATAAAGTAGTCGACATTATCCATAAAAGTGAAGTCTGCACGTACCATCCTCAGAACTGAATGCCCCAGTTGGAACACCAGTCCAAGGATAAGAAGCAATTAGGTAATACCCCAGGAAGAGCATGAACCAAGGGGGGAAGAAGGGTGGGATAGAATACTGCAACATGGAAGAGAAGGACATCTATGGTTATGACAAGATTTTACACAACTAATCTATGTCCTTCTATTCCCATGTTGCAGTATTCATAACATGAGGGAGAATACCAAAGCTCGTGAGTGAGAAAGGGGGGGTTAGGAGTAGAAGTCATCTCCATAAAGACATGCAGAATTGCTCTAGCAAATCCTGCTCTGGACCTGAAGATAGAATCCAGCTTGTAGTGTTTTGTAAATGTATGGACAGAGGACCAAGTAGCTGTTTCCAGGATAGCAGCAGTGTCCAGGTCTTTAAAGAAGGCTCCAGAGGAAGCCACCACTCTAGTGGAGTGGGCGTTAACAGAGGAAGAAAGAAATTTCCCTTGAGAGACATAGCAAAAAGAAATTTCCTTAGAGATCCAAGATGAAACAGTCCGTTTAGAGACAGGTTTTCCCAACACCCTGGGGTGAAAGGAAAAAAGAAGTTATGGTCTTACCATAACATTCCATCTACGTTGTCTGTCTTCAGTCTTCATTAACTTGTGGGTCTCGGTTCCAACCCTTGGAACCGACTTGACTCTTTCACTAGCTAGAGATCTGAAGGTTGAGCTCCTCCTCCCTACCCATGATATCTCTTTCCCCCTAAGTACCTCAAATCAAGTTTGCTACAACTATTTATTATCCACTGTTCACCAAAAACAATTATCTACCACAAAGAAAAGGAAAGAACAGGAGCTCAAACAGGAACTGTGGTTCCCATGAACATATCCAACAAGTAATTCAAAGTCTTGGACGGGGGGAAGTAGTGGGGGAAAGTTAATGAAGAATGAAGATAGACAACACAGATGGAATATGACAAAAACATAACTTCCTTAATTGATGTTGTCATCTTCATTCAGTCATTAACCTGTGGGACAGATTCCCCAGAAAAAGGAACTCAGGGTGGCCCTCATGGAAGGATATTCCAGAGCATAGTAAAGCCACAGGCACTCCTATTTCTAGAAATTATGTCCAATTTATAATGAGTAATGAACATATGAGGTTTCGACCATGTAGCAGCTGCACAAATGTCATCAATAGATACTCGACCAAAAGGCTTGAGAAGTTGCCATGGACCTTGTAAAGTGAGCTTTAATCTGACCAGGTAAAGGGATATTCTTAGAAGAATAAACAAAGGAGATACAGTCTTTCAACCATCTTGCCAAAGATGTCTTTGTAATTGCTTTACCTCTTTTAATGTGTGAAAAAGATATAAACAATTGTTCAGATGTCCTGAAACCTTTACTTCTGTCTAGGTAAAAACGTAGTTGTCTATGCACATCAAGTAACTGGAGAGTGTATTCTCCTTTGTTTTGAAAGTTAGGTAAGAGAATAGGGAGGTTAATAGAGTGGTTGATACTGGCTTCAGTAGTAATTTTAAGCAAGAAGGAAGGGTTGGGTGTGCAATGTTACTCTATCTTTGTGAGACATTAAATAATGAAACTTGGAGGAAAGGGCCTGTAACTCAGAGATTCTTCCTGCTAAAGTAAAAGCCACAAGAAAAAGCATCTTCCATGAAAGAAACTTTGCATTTATTGTGGTTGTCAGTTCAAAAGGGGGACAAACCAGCACTTGTAACATAATGGACAACTCCCAAGGGGGAGTAGGATCTTTAATGGGAAAGGTGCCCCTAAGAAAGGCTTTACAGAGTTTTGATGAAGCTAACAAAGAGGAGTCTACTCACAAATAAAAACTGGAAATTGCAGCTAAATGAACTTTGACAGTGGAAAAACTAGCCCCATCATTAAAAAAGGGAAGCTAAAAAATCAAACACCACCGAGACAAGGGCTATAAAAAGATCTATATTTTTTCTGTTGGGCCCATGTGGAAAACCTTACTCTTATAAATCTTACTGGTGGAGGGTTTACAGGCAGAAATTATGATCTTCTGGACAGGGGATGAATGCCTGGGATGTCTGGCCAGCATCAGAATTGGGGAAACCATGCGCTTAGTCTCAGGCCTTGACGATCGGGTGAAGTTGCCCCAAGGGGTGAGATAAAAGGTCCGGAGTTGGATCTAGTGTCACTGGAGGGCAAATCCAGATGAGACCAAAGACAGGTGAACCAAACTTGTCAAGACCAAAATGAAGCAATGAGGATTACCTTCCTCTTCAACCCAAATGCCTTCTGCAAAATCTTGGGAATTAGGGGCAACAAGGGAAATGCATAGAGTAGACCGGGCGACTAAGCATGGACTTTGGTATCCCTTGGTGACTGCCCCTGAGGAGGGCTCAAGGCAAAGTACCTGCTGCATTTGTTGAGAGGGGAGGCAAAAAGCTTGCAGCAGGGTTGACCCCATCTTTGGAAGCTCATGTTTTCTGTTTACTAATTCAGAGACCACTCGTGAGGCATCACTAGAACTTAGCTGAGCATGTCTACTAGGATGTTGGACTCTCCCGGAATATGCATTGCCCCTAGAAAGCAGTGGGTAGAGATCACCTATTGCCACACTCCATACCTTCTTGACACAGGGGGTAAGACTTGGTTCCTCCTTGTTTGTCGATGAACCAGACCACTGACATATTGTCCATCTATATTACAATAGTCCCTAGAGGAAGAAAGCTGTGTAGCTCTTGCAATGCCAAAAGAACTGCTTTCATCTTTAGGACATTGATATGCAAGTTGGTTTCCTGGAGTTCATGTGCGTTGAACTTTCTGACCCAGAAAATGCCCCACCTCCCCCATCCCCAGCAAGTCTGCAGAGTGAAGCCACCACAGCAGAAATTCTTTGCATACTCCGGAAAGTCTGATAGGAAGGCTTAGAGGATTTCTATGTAAAGACCATTGAACCGCTAACGTCCATTGTAAGCTTCTCATGTGAAGATATGCTGTGGGCAAAAGGGGTATCATGGCCGCCACCGAGCCAAGAGCTTTGTGAATCAAACTCGTTGGGGGATTTGGTATGGCCAGAACTTGTTTGATGTGAAGGCGTAGGCTCAACACTCGATCCGCTGTGAGACAAGCCCGATAAACTGTTGTATCCAGACATGCCCCTATGAAATGTATCACTTGAATAGGTTCAGCTGGGAATTATCTAAGTTGAGAAGTTATGCCATGACTTGCAGCCAGCTACAACAGATAATCCCCTGGCCTGAAACAGATGATGCCTGGTTGGAGTGGTCAAGAGCCAGTCCAGATAGTGAAAAATCTGAAATCCCTGCAGATCTGAACTGAAAAAGACTGGCTCCTAGCTTGAAACGAAGATAACTTCTGGAGCGCCTGTCCATCTTGATGTGGTTGTACCAATCCTTCAGGTCTATTAAGTACATCCAGTCATTCATCCTCAGTAGAGGTAGAATGGATTGAACTGTGACCACTCTGAACTTCATGTTCTTTATCAATTTCTTTAGCGATGTCAGGTCCAGAATTGGCCTCAAATCCTCTGTCTTTTTGGGCACCAAAAAGAACCTTGAGTAAACACCCGATCCAACTTGATCGGAGGGGGAAATTTCCTGAATGACTCTTTTTCACAGAAATTTTGCTATTTCTATGGCTGCATCCTTCCTCTGATTAGGTGGAACATCAGGGGGGAAAGGACTTTTGTCTTGGTGCCTCTAAAAAGGGAATTGAGTATCCTCTGGATATGATCTTTAGCACCCATCGGTCATTTGTGTTGGCATCCCAGGCTTCAGGGTGCAAGGAAAATCTTCCCCAAACTGTCTCCAGGGGAAAGCAGTCACACAACCGTTCAGAACTGCTGGAAGGGTCTGTTGAAGAAGGGCTCTTGAGACCCTTGGTTCTGCATATCCCATTGCCCGCGTAGGCAGCATCTACCATTCTGGCCATTTCACCCCTCTCCCTCTGGAGGAAAATTCTCCCTGAGAATCCTGAAAAGGACCCTGAGATATCTTGAACCACATCTTTTTTACTCCCATGCTGGTACCTGGAGAAGGACCTTTGTGGGGACTTCCCATCTTTCTCACTGCAGAACAGTGCATCTCAAACAGTGAGCCCAAACAAGGTTGATCCATCAAAAGGCGCATTGACGAAAAATGCCTTAAAAGGTTCCGCAAAGTCACACAACCACATCCAGGCATGACGCCTTATCATAATTCCGGATCTGGCAGCCCTTGAGATACCCTCTGCAGCATGTGATATCAGCCTCGTGGACGCATAAGACAGGGACTGGAGGGTGGCCATTCTGGAGGAAAAAACCTTCTGATCCTCTGCAGACATGGGCCCCAGAGTAGAGCTAGACAGTTTCTTGAACAGAGAGCTCTCTGTACCCTCATTAAATGGGAAATATAGCTGAGCGCTCTCAAGGTGAAAGTAGCCAGGGCATAAACTCTTTTACCAAATCTGTTAAAAGCCCTAGACTCCCTGTTAGGGGGATGAACAGAGGAGCTCTCCTGGGCCAACTTCTTTTTGGTGCCTGCTGCAACAACACGGTATCAACTGGAATACCCTTATTCCAGAAGAAATTGTCCTGTGGAGCACTCAAGATTTTGTCTGCATGCTTGGAGATGGGCTCTACTGTTCCTTCCAAGCCCTAGAAGACACCAACTGAATGAGCAGGTCTGCTGGGGAAGACACCCAGGATGTAGATGGGCTGGACCTGAAATCCTCCAACAGCACTGTTTCCTCCACGAAGGGGTTTTGGGTAGCCATCCAACTCTTTGGTGGAGGATTTCTAAGATGTCTCCAAATAAGACATCATCCAGTGGAGATCTTGGAGAACAATCCCCCTCATCGAAATCACTGTCAGTGATGACAGATTCTTCTGGGGAGGAATGTGCCTCCTCTTGCACAGTCTCCTCTGAAGAACCTCCTCAGTGGGATGCTCCAGGGAGGTGTTGGAAGATTTCTCGGAGTCCATAGATGGGACAGTCTGGAGGCTTCACAATGCTAAATCCATTTAATCAAGAAGAAAGTTTTCAGATAATATCCTTTCTCAATGTTACAATTTTTTTAAAAGAAAGGCAAACTTTTATATATTTGAAATAAAATCACATGACACAACCTAAACTATCAAAATGCACACATCTAAAATTCAAACACTCACCTAAATATATTACATATATACACATACCAGTGCATAAACACATATATACATACATGACAATTATTAACATGGTCACTTAACATTCTGTTGTTTTTGTTTCAAAATGGGTTTTATAGCAACCTGTTTATTTAAACCAGGGTACACATCTGCCTGCATACGTACAATCCATTCATACTCCTTGGTTTCCAGCCTATTACTAATGTCCCCACATCTAACATCAAAATGCAGGACTTCTGTAGCTTTAAACAAAAAGGTATGGGATTCACCTTCATCCTGTATATGTTTAGCCAATGCATTCATTATTACCTTTTCTACATATGTCAGATTTATGTTCCACAATCCTATCCCTTAACCTTCTGGTGGATTTTCCTATGTAGAACCCTGAACATTGTTGGCAATTGGCTAAATAAACAACCAAAGGAGTACTACATGCAGCACTATGCTTAAACACAAACTTCTCATTAATTGGGTGTATAAATTCATTTAACACACAAATATCATTACAGCAGGAACAATTATAACATGGAACAGTTCCTTTCCTATTAAAAGTGGTGCATTTTTTCTTAATAGCAAAATCCTTGTAGCACAAACGTTGTTTCAGATTGCTACAATTTCTGTATGTAAAAAACAGTTTGTCACTTAGCCACTGGTTATAACCAGGTATAGCCTTCAATATACCCCAATTCCTTCTGATAATTTCCCCTATTGGCTGGCTGGCCCTGCTAAATGTCATAAGATATCGAAGGGGATGGACACCATCATTTGGGCATACTTACATTGTCTTGTTCTGCAAAATAGGGTCTAGCCTCCCCTTGCCTTAACTCCATTACCTTATTCCTAGTGTTCTCTGATGGATATCGTAACCTCTTGCTATAAACATTTCTGTCATATGAGCCATCTGCTCAATACATATATCATCTTGAGTGTTTAACCTGCTGGCTTGCATGTATTGGCTTTTCGTGATACCCTTGAATGCATGCTTAGCATGCACACTTTTCCTATGCAAGTATCTATTTGTATGTACATCCTTCTTAAATATACTAATATTTAATTCACTATCATCAAACCGAATCTTAACATCCAAGAAATTAATCTCAATCGGAGAAAGTCATATGAAACTTTAAAAGTCTGTAGTTTGATTTAAATAAAGCAAAAATTCATCCAGTTCATCTCACCTACCATGCCAAACCATAAACATGTCATCGACAAAACGTTTGTAAAAAAGTACGTTTGAAGCATACATATTCCATCCATCATATACATTTATATCCTCCCATTTACTCAAAGTCAAATTCGCATAGGTATTAGCGATGGGAGTACCCATCACTACCCCGGACACCTGGTGATATATCTGCTTATTAAACAAGAATATATTGTTTTCAAGTGTTAACTCTAAAAATTCACAAAGAGTCTCCACTTCCCTTGCACTATACCCACCATGTTCACATACAATCTCTCTTACTCTATCAATCCCATATGTATTAGGAATTACCATGAATAAGAATTCTATGTCTAAGGTCACGAACACAAAATCCATCTCCACATTAACTTTAAACCATTCAAATAATTTTGTAAGAAAATCAACAGCATCTCTAAAATAACTACGAACATGAGTTAAATATTCTTTCAAAATACTTTGCAGATACACAGATATAGGCTCAGTGACCCATCCCCTTCCTGAGACAATAGGTCTCATAAGTAGTTTCTGAAGGGACCTACGTACCTTTGGTAACCCATATAGCAAAGGAATAACTGGACACGTGACAGTAAGAAAAAAAAGAAGTTATGTACTTACCATAATGTTCCATGTTAGTAGTCCATCTCACCCTTCATTCTTTACATATGGAGATCGGAGCCGATCCTCAGCTCCAACTCGGCCTATTTACAAGCTGGAAGACTTCTGGTTGGCTCGTGGCTGGGTAGGTATCCCATGGTGCACCAGTACAATCCCCAGATCTTGTTTGCTGCTGACTAGAAGAAATAATAACAGCCCACAGAAAAAGCCACCACTAAAAGGTCTCCATAAACAATGAAATTAGTATTTTTCTGTCTCCAGGTACTTCCAGGATGGGGGCAGGAGGGCGGGTTTGAAACAATGAAGGGAGAGATGGACTACTAACATGGAACGTTATGGTAAGTATATAACTTCTTTATGTTAAGTAGTCCTATCTCACCTTCATTCTTTATATATGGGACAGCGTCCCTAGCACCTTATCCTTGGGTGGCTCAAGGAAAATTAGAAGTTATGTACCTACCATAACGTTCCATGTTAGTTGTCTTCTCTCGCCTTCTTTCTTGCTGGATGGGTTCGGAGCCGATCCTCGGCTCCGACTGGGCACTTGCTTTAGCTCGAGAACTCCTTTTACCAGCTCGAGGCAACCCTATATCCCATGATGCAAGGCGGAACTACCTCAGATCTCGTTTGGCAGCTAACTGACCCTGCTAAAGACTATCCTAACATAATTAGGAACCATGGTTCCTAAAAGAAGTCCTCATAACAATGCTCCAGAGGAAGCAATCTAATAGGAACTCTCCAAGATCTGTCCAGGCCAGGGGAAGGAGGGAGGGACGCAAGAAAGAAGTAGAGAAGACAACTAACATGGAACGTTATGGTTGGTACATAACTTCTAAATGTTAAGTTGTCAATCTCGCCTTCATTCTTGCTGGATGGGACCGCGTCCCTAGCACCTGTATCCCGGGTGGCTCAATGGAACAGACTCTTGAGAACTGTGGAACCAAAACTGGCCCTATCTCTGGAGGCCAAATCCAAACTTGTAATGAGACACAAAGGTATGAGGCGTGGCCCAAGTAGCTGCTGCACAAATAGTGTCAATGGGAAGTCTATCCTGAAAGGCTACAGAAGTGGATAGACTCCTGGTGGAATGTGCTTTTGGCTTAGAAGATAGTTGTTTGCCCCTCAGAGAGTACACATAGGAAATGGTGGAAGTCAACCATCTAGATAAGGTCACTTTAGAAACTGGAAGACCTAACCTGTTTTCTGCATAGGAGACAAACAATTGGTCTGATTTTCTAATTTGTTTAGTCCTATGCAAGTAGTACCTGAGCTGACTATGAACATCCAAAAAGTGCAGCTTTTGTTCAGCTCTGTCAGAATAGTTAGGAAAGAAAACTGGTAGATCAATAGATTGGTTAATATTGGTTTGAGATACAACCTTGGGAAGAAAGGAAGGGTTAGTTCTTAGAAACCCTATCCTTATGAAAAAACAGATAAGGTGAACGAATACAGAGGGCCTGAATCTCAGAAACTCTTCTTGCAGAAGTAACAGCCAGTAAAAATATAGTTTTCCACGTCAATAACTTTAAAGAACACGTAGCAGACGGTTCGAAGGAGGTAGAATTAGGGATGCCAACATTAAGTTTAGATCCCATTGCGGAGGAGGATGTTTCACAGGCGGTTTTAGGAGAAAAATTCCTCTAAAAAGGCCTTGCATAACCTATGAGACATGATGTTATTGTCATGCAAGCCAACATGATACTTGGAAATAGCAGCCAGTTGTACTTTGACTGTAGATGAGGATCCTGAATGAAAAACCTCCCAGGAAATCCAAAACAGAATGTACAGGAGCGGTAAAGGGTCAATATTTCTGGCGTTTGCCCAAATTGAAAACGTCGCCACTTGCTTGCATAAATAGTTCTAGTGGGCGACTTTAAAGAAGACACTAAAATGTCTCTGACTGAGTCAGAAATCATTGGTAGCCTGGCTAGGGAAGGAAGTGGAGCAACCAAGCAGTGAGGTTGAGAGAATGAATGGCCCGGTGCTGCTGACCCGACTGGTGGATCAAAAGATCCGGAACTGGGTCCAGATGCCAGGGCTGCACCAGAAGGTGACGATGTAGAGACGGAAACCAAATTTGTTGAGGCCAATATGGAGCAATGAGGATCAATTTGGCTCTCAAAACGGTGGCTTTCTGAATGACTTGTGGAATCAATGGAAAGGAGGAAAAGCATAAGAAGTCCCCAATCCTGGGTTAGAGAGTCTCTCAAGGGTTGGCCTGGAAGGGGAAATAGTGTGAAGTAATCTGGGCACTTGCTGTTTTGAGGGGTAGCGAAAAGATCGCAACAAGGAGTGCCCCACTTCAGAAAAATCTGATGTACAACAGATTGATTGAGAGACCACTCGTGAGGCATCAGAATAGATCTGCTTAGCCTGTCCGCCAATAGGTTGGACCTGCCGGGGATGTGCGTTGCTATCAGAAACCGCTGAGAAGAGATCGCCCATTGCCAAAGTCTGAGAGCTTCTCGACATAAGGGATAGGACCTGGTTCCACCCTGTTTGTTGATGTACCAGACCACGGACATGTTGTCCGTCTGTACTGCAATAGTCCCCATGGGAAGAAAGTCGAGGGCTTGCAACGTTAAAAGCACTGCTCTCATCTCCAGGACATTTATGTGCAGGTGGTATTCTATGGGTTGCCACGTCCGTGGACCATCCTGCCCTGATAATGCCCCCACCCGATCAGGGAGGCATCCGTGGTGACTGTGGCAACTGGAGGAGGGGAACAAAGGTCGGCCCTGATGAAGAAGAGGGGAAGATATCCACCATCATAGATGGGCCCTGCACGACTGTGTTACCAAGATTTCGTGTCTCATAGGCAGATTGTGGTACGACCACTGCGTGAATAACATCCACTGCAGGAGACGCATGTGGAAGCGAGCCAGTGGAAGATGAACAATGGCCGCAGCCATTAGGCCTAGAACTTTCAAGACAAACCTGGCTTTGATCTTGTTGCTTAGTAACAGAAGCTGAACAAATTTCTGGATGTCCAGAATCCTTTGATCTGTTAGCCTGGCTAACATTTTGACGGTATTTAACTCTGCGCCTATAAAGGTGATAGATTGGCAAGGCAGCAGAGAGGATTTTTCGAAATTTATCGAAATTCCCAAATTTTTGCAAAGCTGTAGGGTGTAGTCTCTGGACCGAAGAAGCTGATGCTTGGTGGTGGCGGAGAGGAGCCAGTCGTCCAAATAAGGAAACACCTGGAATCCTCGATGTCTCAGGTGAGCTGTGACCACTGCCATGCATTTGGTGAACACTCTGGGGGCTGAAGTGAGGCCAAAGGGCAGTGCTCTGAATTGGTAATGGCTGGCTCCCAGCCGAAAGCGGAGAAACCTTCTGGAGCGTTTGTGAATCTTTATGTGATAGTACGCATCCTGAAGGTCTATCGAGCACATCCAGTTGTCCTTGCCCAGAAAGGGCAGAATGGATTGCAGCGTGACCATCCGGAATCTTGCCTTCCTGACAGACTTGTTTAGTCTGCTTAGGTCTAGTATCGGTCTCCAATCTCCCGTCCTTTTGGGGACCAAAAAGAATCTTGAGTAGAAGTCGGATCCTACTTGGTCTGCCGGCACTGTCTGGATGGCTCTTTTTTCCAGGAGTTTTGAAACCTCCTGTCTTGCCAAACCTTTGACCGGGTGAGATGTCTGGAAGGGATTGTAGAGGCGGAAACCTTTCAAGGGATTTTGTAACTCGGATATGATCGACTGTACCCACTTCTCTTGTCATAGGGATTGCCAGGCTACTGGGTACAGTGAAATTCTTCCCCCGACTGCCTCCAAGGGTGGACAGTCGGGCAACACCTCAGGGATGCTGAAAGGGCTTCTCAGGAAGAGACTCCCTGTTGCCCTGGTTATGGGGACCCCCTGCCTCTAGGGCGTCTATTATTGTTACCCCTCTGCCTCTGGGGTAAACTGACCACGTGTGTCCGGTGTAGCTCCTTGGGCTTTCGAACCACATCTTCCCCGTTCTGACCCTTGGGATAAGGTCTAGAAGGAGTGGAAAACTGGACTCCAACGGCAGAAAGAGTTTTACCGTCCTGCTCACATCTGATCAAAGTATCCTTCACCTGAGGTCCGAACAAAGCCGAACCATCAAAGGGGTGTTGGTGAAGGACGCCTTAAAGGGGTCCAAAATTACACAGCCGCATCCAGGCTTGGCGTCTAAGAGCAACACCTGTGCCTGCCCTGCTCGCTCCATCAGCCGCATAAGATATGAGCCGCATGGAGGAGTTAGATATGGAATTCAGGATAGCAAGCTGTGAGGCAATCTTTTCCTGAGCCCCAGCAGCAGAAGGATCCTGGACTACTTCTCCCAGTTCCTTGAGAATATCTCGTTGAAACCTGGTGAAGTGACAAGGTAATTCAGCGAACGCATAGCAAAGGTCGCTGAAGAAAACATCCGCTTTCCATACCTGTCCATGGTCCTAGAATCCTTATTAGGAGGATGGACAGGTACTGAAGGATCCGCCAGTTCCTTCTTAGTGGCCGCCGCTACCACCATAGCATCCACAGAGACACCCTTGGACAGGAACTGTTTATCCGAAGGGGCCGTGATGAACTTGGATGGTCTCCTGGGGACAGGTTCCACAGAATCTGGAACCACGCCTTCCGAGCCACTACCTGCATGAGTGGGTCGAAAGGCGGAGACACCCAGGAGGTGGAGGGTCGGGATCCAAAAGCCTCCAGGAATACCGACTCATCCTCGGAGGGGTCAATGGAGGCCAATTCCCCTCTGTTTGAGGAGCTCAAGGATGTCTGAAAATGAGACATCCTCAGAGGGGACCGTAGAACCCACCGACTCATCTAAGTCGGTATCAGATGTAGTAGACTCAGGAGTCTGTGTGTTTCCTCTTACACGTCCTCTTCGAGGGGTTCCCCTGCAGGGTCAGGAGAAACCTCGAAGAGGAGGAAATTCAGTGGGAAACCTGGGGCGATGGATTCCTGGGCCTGAGAGCAAGAGGCTGGCAAGAGGCATCTGCAGGCACTGATGAGGGAGGAGCTAGAGGGATAGACCGTTGACCAGGCTCAGAGGCCAGGACACTCCTCATCACCTCAAAGGCTCCTCTCCCGGAGACCGGAACACACCGCTCGAAGAAACAGGAATGGTCGGCTCCAAGGAGAGAAGGCTCGAGGTCGATGTCGGCGCCGAGCTTACCAAAGCCGAAGCCCGAGAGGGAGAGCGGGTCGGACAAGGGTCCGATGCCACTAGCCCCTCGGAGCCGACAGTGGAAACCGACGACGGATCCCTCCAAGGAAGGTCTCAAGGAGGAGATCGGGCGAGGCACGGAGCCGAAGGATGTATCGGCTCCGCATCAAACAGTCGCTGTCCCAAAGCTCCGGCTCCGAACTCTGGTGTGGAGTCGGAGGAGGAATCTCAAGAATCAGGGATAGCAAGTCTGTTGAGACGGGCTATGGAGCATTTGGGCCAGTGCCTGAGACTTCAACAGCCTGCTTACCACCCTCTCCAAATCGTGGTCAGACAGCCTGGAAGATCTCAAGATCGGCTCCGATGGCTCCGCTCCGACAAAGAGGAGATCCCGGGCGAATGGATACTCATAAGAGGGGTCCGAGATCTCTTACGGTCGAAGCCATCGGGCCGAAGTCCCTAGAACTCAGATGGAGCCGAGGATTCTCGGCCCGATGCTGATACAGCGTCGGCTCCAGCCGGAGCCGACAAGGCCACAGTAGTCAGGGTATCGGAGCCGGCCGCACCGAACCCACTACTCGAACAGAAGATCGACTCCAGCCGAGCGATATCGGCTCGACGAGCCGGAGCCACCGGAGGAGGCTTGGACACAGTAGCCTGAACCTTCGGTGGCTTAAGAGGTTTTCCTGACCCTGACTTAGGAGGAGAACCTTCAGGTTTAAGTAAACCTCGGAGGATTAATTTGTTCCTCCTTTCCTGCAGGACTCTCTGGCTAAAAGCATGACACAACGCACAGGAGTCCTGCAGGTGCAAAGGCCCCAGGCAATAAACACAAGAAGTGTGACCGACTGTCAGAGACATTTTCTGACAGCACTGGTCACACTTCTTGAAGCCTGAGACCTTGCCTCTTTGACATCCTAGAAGGGAAAAACACAAACAGTCCCAACTAACACACCAATTAATCCCTTACACAGACACACAGGAAGGGAATAACTTGTGGAACTAGGCCTGACTAAAAACTTTAAACTGAAATTCTTATAAAAAGTTTGAAAGGAAGGGAATAGGGTGGGCTGTAACTAAGTACAGACTAAACTAACTCTAAAGGGAAAAAATATACCCCTAACTACACTTTTTCTTATTTTACCAAGAAAAAACTTACCTCAGCTGGCAAAGGAGACCTCTTTCGCTAAGCGGCAAACGAGATCTGAGGTAGTTCCGCCTTGCATCATGGGATATAGGTAGCTGGTAAAAGGAGTTCTCGAGCTAAAGCAAGTGCCGAGTCGGAGCCGAGGATCGGCTCCGAACCCATCCAGCAAGAATGAAGGCGAGATTGACAACTTAACATATACTCCTGAGTGCCGTGGAACCAAAAGATGCTTTACCACTGGAGGTTAAATCCAATTTATAATGAGTAATAAAAGTGTGAAGGGTAGCCCACGTAGCAGCTGAGATCTTGTAGAATGAGCCTTGATTTTAAAGGGTAAATGTTTATTCTCAGAACTGTAAACATGAGCTATACAGCTAGAAATCCAGTTAGAGAGAGTCACTTTGGAAACAGGTAAGCCCAACCTGGATTCGGAGAAGGAAATTAATAATTGATCTGATTTTCTAATGTCTTTAGTCCGGTGAAAATAAAAACATAATTGTCTATGGACATCCAGTTGGTGAAACCTGTACTCAGCTGCATTAGAGTGATTCAGAAAGAAAACCGGAAGTTTTATGGACTGATTCAAGGTGGTATGGGAACAGACCTTGGGGACAAATGAAGGGTTAGTATGAAGGGACACCCTGTCTTTATGAAAAATCAGATAAGGCAGTTTAAAAGACAAGGCTTGCAATTCTGACACCCATCTGGCAGATGTGATAGCCACCAAAAACGACGTCTTCAAGACAAGAACTTCAAAGAGCATGAATGAGAAGGCTCAAAGGGCGGAGATGTTAATTTTTATAACACAAAGTTTAAATTCCATGAAGCCATAGGCTCTTGAACCAGGGGTCTTAGCAAAGTGGCACCTTTGAGGAAGGTTTTGCACAATTTATGAGACATGAAGTTAGAATCTGGAAAACTCAAATGGAAATTTGAAATTGCTGCCAATTGGACTCTGATAGTGGCAGCTGCAGATCCGTGGTGAAATAGTTCAGAAAGAAATTCCAAAACCACTGGAATGGAGGCAGTGAAGGGGTCAACATCCATTTTCTCCGCCCAAAGAGAAAATCTTTTCCATTTACTGGAATAAAGTTTCCTAGTGGAAGGTTTATAAGAAGATGTAAGGATATGAGTCACGGAAGGAGAGAAGTCGTGAAGCCTGACTAGGGATGGAACTGGAGCAGCCACACTGTCAAATTGAGGGTGTATAACAAGGGGTGAAGCGAACCTGACATGTGAGTCAACAGGTCAGGAACTGGATCCAGAATCCAAGGATAGTCCAGGAGAAAAGGCACAAGGAAGGGGAACCAAACCTGACGAGGCCAGTAAGGAGCAATGAGGATCAATTTGCTTCCCAGCCGTTTTGCCTTCTGAATCACCTTGGGAATGAGAGGAAAGGAAGGAAAAGCATACAGGAGTCCCAGGGGCCAATCGTGAACAAGTACATCTCTGGGTGACTTCCCCCGAAGGGGTGATGAGGAAAAAGTAGCTGCTGCATTTGGGATTGATTAGGCTGGCAAAGAGATCGCAGCAAGGCTGTCCCCACATGCGGAAAATCTGTTCCGCTGTTTCCTGTTTCAGAGACCACTCGTGAGGCATCAGGATCACCCGGCTGAGCATGTTGGCTATCACATTGATCGTCCCTGGAATGTGCGTCGCCACCAGAAAGCGCCGGGAAGATATCGCCCATTTCCAAACTCGCATGGCCTCTCGACAGAGTGGGTAAGATCTGGTTCTGCCCTGTTTTTTGATGCACCATACTACCGACATGTTGTCTGACTGTATTGCAATAGTCCCCAGAAGAAGAAAGTCGTGAAGTGCTTGCAACGCCAGGAGCACCGCCCTCATCTCTAGAACGTTTATATGCAGGTGGGCCTCGTGGTCTTGCCATGTGCCTTGGACAGTCCTGCCTAGATAATGACCCCCCCACCCTATCTGTGAGGCATTCATGGTCACAGTGGCAACGGGTTGGCGAGGAACAATTGAAGTGTCCATGGTCAGTTGATTGGGTAATGTACACCAAAGGAGGTCCTTCTTGCAAGATTCTGTCAGTAGAATGTGATGGGATAATGGAATGTGCTGGAAGGACCATTGGGACGACGGAAGCCACTGAAGAATTCTCATGTGTAACCTGGCTAGTGGCACTAATAGTATGGTGGAAGCCATGGTCCCAAGGAGCTGCAGAACAATCTTGGCTTTGACCCTTCGCAAGGGAACAAGAAGCTGAATTTGAAGCATCAGGTTTTGTGCCCTTTCAGCAGGAAGACAAACCACCATGTTGACTGTGTCTACCTCCGCGCCTATAAAAATCACAGATTGAGAGGACAATAAGGCAGATTTTTCCCAATTTATAGAGATTCCCAGTTGTGCACAAAGCTGAATAGTATTGTCTCTACTCTGAAGGAACAGATGCCTGGTGGGGGCGGTCAAGAGCCAGTCATCCAAATACGAAAACACCTGGAATCCTCGACGTCTCAGGTGAGCTGTCACCACTGCCATACATTTGGTGAACACCCTGGGGGCGGTGGTGAGACCAAAGGGCAAAGCATGGAAATGGAAGTGACTGGCTCACAGCCGGAAGCGTATATGACTTCTTGATGCCCTGTCCATTTTTATGTGGTAGTAAGCGTCTTGGAGATCTATTGGGCACATCCAATTGTCTTTCCCTAATAACGGAAGTATAGACTGCAGTGTTACCATCTGGAACTTGTCCTTCTTTACTGATTTGTTCAATCTGCTGAGGTCCAGAATGGGCCTCCAGTCCCCTATATGTTTCGGCACTAAAAAGAATCTGGAGTAAAGTACAGTTGTGTACACTTACAATAAATGATGTTCGAGTGTATTCACTGTTGCAGTCATTACATTTGGGTAATCTGCTGGCAGGTTGCCCTCAGTCGGCCTGAATATCAAAGTCTTGGGTCCTGCATCAGTTGCTGTCTCCTCTTCCATGACGTCAGGTCATCAGGGCTATAAAACAGACAGCCAACGCCATTTTCTTTAGTTTTTCTTGCCCCAGATGTCAGGTGCCCCCCAAATGGGGAGCAAAAAAAAAAAAAATAAATAAATATATGTATATATATATATATATATATATGTGTATAAAACTATAAATACATGCAATTGTTACAACATAAACTTCACCTTCATCTAAAAGCAAATACACCACAAAGGCTGTAGAATATAGTGAAGGAAAGAAAAGCTGTAGAATAAAGGGGGATGGCGGGTGGGTAACCCAGACTGCAACAGTGAATACACTCGAACATCTACATTTATGGTAAGTGTACACAACTGTACTATGTTCTTCCTTTTCACTGTTGCAGTCATTACATTTGGGTAGAATCCCAAAGCTATGTATGGGAGGCTGGAGCTAAATAGCATTAGGAGCAGCTATAAGGCCCTGCAGAACTGCAGTGGCAAAGCCTGCCCTGGACTTAGAGAAGAGAGGCAAATGATAATGCTTTGTAAAAGTATGAAGAGAACTCCAAGTAGCAGCTTCTTGAATGTCTTTGGTTGGTACCCCTCTGAGAAAAGCTGCTGATGTAGATGCAGCCCTGGTGGAATGTGACCTAATGCCCTTGGGCACAGGTTTACCATGATGCAAATAGTAGAAACGAATGCAGTGGCTTATCCACTTTGAAACAGTCTGCTTTGAAATAGCCTTTCCCTCTGATCCTGCAGCAAATGCCACCAGTAGCTGCTCAGACGTTCTTAGAGATTTGGTCCTGTTTAAGTAGAATCTTAGTTGTCTGTGCATGTCCAAGGAATGCAGAATCTGCTCCCCCATGTTCTGTGGATTTGGATAAAATGTTGGCAGGTGAATAGTTTGGTTAAGAGCCACACTGGATACCACCTTAGGCATAAAGGAAGGATTGGTCCTGAGGGACACCCTGTCTGGGTAAAATATAATAAAAGGTTCCACAGCCATGAGGGCCTGTAGCTCTGAAACCCTTCTTGCTGAAGTGATTGCCAGAAGTAAAGCTGTTTTCTAGGATAAAAACTTTATATCTGCAGTAGCAGCTGGTTCAAATGGAGGCAGGGTGAGCTTTTCCAACACAAAATTGAGGTCCCATGCAGGAATTGGTGATGATCTGGGAGGCCTTAAATTTTTGGCCCCTCTAAGATACTGTTTTAGCAAAGGGTGAGAAAAGATTGGTGGCTCTGTGTTGTAATGAGCCGAGATGGCAGAGGCATGGATTTTTATTGATGAAAAAGATAGGCCCTTGTCAAGCATCTCAGTCAAGTATTGTAAAATCTGAGGAATATTTGGCTTTGCTGTGTCAGTTTCTTGTGCTTGGTTCCAAGCACAGAATCTCTTCCATTTATCAGCATAAGATTTTCTAGTATTAGGCCTTCTGGCTTCCAAAATTACATCCATCACAGATTTACTGAGAGGTGTTGTTTGAATAACTACATGATCAGCCATGCTGCCAGGTTCAGAGTTTGGAGCTGATTGTGCAGGATTTGATTGTTCTGCTGAGACAGTAGATAAGGTATTTGAGCAAGTACCAAGGAGGGAGTTGAGACATATTCCTCAGGACTGGGTACCAGTGTTGGCGAAACCAGTCCGGGGCAATTAGAATCATTTTTGGTTTTTCTTGTCTGACCTTTAGTAGGACATCTTGAGAAGAAGAGGCAGAGGAGGAAAGGCATAGACTGATAGATTTTCCCAACTGAAGGATAGGGCATCCACTTTCCATGCTTGTCTGTGATAAGTCCTTGTGCAGAATTTGTCCAGTTGATAATTCTGGGGCGAGGCAAATAGATCTATGTCCGGGCTCCCCCATTTCTTTGTTATCATGCTGAAGACTTGTGGATCCAGCTTCCACTCATGAGGGTCCATAAGGTTTCTGCTTAGGTTCATAGGTTCATAGGTTATTACTAAGCTAACTGCCCTTGCGAGCCATTTTAAGCCTAGCCAATTATCCCTTGTGAGACTCAAACCCTGCACCTTGGGTTTGTAAGGCAAACACCTTAGCCATTAAGCCACCCTCCCAACCCCAGGTCGTCTGCCACAGTATTTTGTTTTCCTGGCAGGAATTGAGCTTGAAGAAGTACTTGGTAAGTCAAAGCTGTGTCCCACAATGCCATGGCTAGTCTGCAAAGGGGGTAGGAGTGTGCCCCCCTGCTTGCTTATGTACCACATAACCGTGGTGTTGTCTGTAAGTCCTTGAAAGCTGTCAGGGCATTCTGAACAGTTAACATCTCTTTCTGGTTGATATGCAGATGAATTTGTTTTGGGCTCCATATGTCCTGAATGCATCTCCCCGTCAGGTGGGCCCCCCAAGCATAGTCTGATGCGTCTGTAGGTAGGATTTGGTTAGCAGGGGGTAGAGTGAAGGATCGTCCCATGTTCTGGTGACAAGTCTCTGCCCACCAAAGAAACTCCTGTTGTAGGCAGGCAATGAGAGGAATCATTGTTTCCAAACTGTGGCAATGTTGACTCCATAAACTTTTTAAGTGCCACTGTAGTTTCATCATATGCAATCTTGCATATGGAATCAGTAGAATGCCGGATGCCATGAACCCCAAAACCTGCAGAATTTGTCTTGCAGATAACTGGGTTTTTGTTGCCATCTGTTTGAAGTAAGTAGTCAGTTGCCTTTGTTTGTCTGGCGTAAGGTAAGCCATCTGGCAGTTGTATTCATGCTTGCACCCAGGAATGTTATCTTTTGAGAGGGTACCAGTTGTGATTTATTTTCGTTTATTGTGTACCCTAGGCATGTTAGAAGCCTTTTCACAAATGCCAGATGTTGAAGTAGAACGTCCTTGTTTTCTGCTTGAATGAGACAGTCGTCCAAGTAAGGATAGATTTGTATACTTCTTTGTCTGCAAAATGCAATTACTGGTGCCAGGCACTTTGTAAAGACCCTGGGCGCAGCAGATAAGCCAAAGGGCAGTGCAGAGAATTGGTAATGCATAATACCAGTCTTGAAGCGGAGGTATCTTCTACATGATTCCCTTATTAGGATATGCAGGTATGCCTCTTTTAAGTCTAGAGTCACTAGCCAAGCGTTCTTGCCCAGCATTGGCAGAAGCTGCTGCAAAGTTAGCATTTTGAATGTGTTCAAGACTTGACAAATCCAGTATTGGGCATCAGGCATTGTCTTTTCTGGGTACCAAGAACAGTCTTGAGTAAAACCCTTGTCCTTTTTCCTGTTCTGGCACTGGCTGAATAGCCCCCATATCCATGAGGGACGTAACTTGTTTCTGTGCCTCTGCCCATTGATTTTGTGGCAGATCTGGCCAACCGTTTGGAATTGGTGTGGAAATGAAATCTGTATCCCTGGGATACTATGTTTAATACCCACTTGTCCTGGGTTATTAACTGCCAATTTTGAGCATGAAGTGCTAGTTTTCCCCCTAAGGGGGCTGCCAAAAGATAAGTGCTTGGTGATGGCAGAGGGAAGTCATTGAGACTGTTTACTGTAGGGTTGCGCTTTATTTACTCCAGATTTAGAGGTAGAGGCACCCCATTGCTTTGACCTGTAAGAATCCTGGGATTGGTATCTAGAGCCATTTGAGTGCCTGGATTTGCCCCGTAAAGCTCTGTCGGACACAGGAAAGGACCAATTTTTTGTAGGCCAGTGTCTACTGAATCTTGGTGGCTGCACTTGTAAAAAGTCTTTTACAGTTTGCATAGACTTAGCTTTGTCTTCCATTTTCTTTAAAACCTCTTCTGCCTTATTACCAAACAGAGTATCATGCTGTAAAGGAGCATCCAACAATTTAGCTTTAACATGATCAGGCAAATTTTGCTCCTTTAGCCAGGCATGCCTTCTAATCACAGATCCAGTAACTGCGGCCCTGCAGGAGGCCTCCAAGGAATCAAAACCACATTGCAAAGTATGCTTTAATACTTGTTCTGCTGCATGCAATAATTCCTGTAATTCTTTATTTTCCACACATTTAGAAATCAACATCATTTTCTGTTTCAATAATCCCATAACATGCTGTTGATATTTAAGCATACGAAACTGGCAGTTTAAGGACCTAATTGCCAAGGTTGCAGATGTATAAACCTTCTTTCCCCATCTATCCAGCGCCCTGGAATCTCTATCAGAGGGGGTAGGATTCTTAGCTGTTGAGGCCTTTACACCTTTGGGACCCTGTGAGATAGTTTCAGGGTCAGCAGCAGGGTTTTTGAATAAAAATTTATGTGAGTCAGGAACCCTGTAATATCTGTCTGGTTTGCTAGGAGCCAGAGGTAAGGAATCTGGAGTCATGCTTGATTCCGAAAACACATCATCAACAATGTCTAATACAGGAGGTATGGCTAAAAGCCTATGCTGAGGGAGAAGAAGGAAATCCCTAAGCCTCTTTTTTGATTCTGAGAAATCTTGATTCTCCCAATGAAAATGTTCCCTCAAAGTATGCAAGGTTTCTCCAAAGGAACAATCTTCCAGAGGAGATGCAGAAGGGATGGATTCCTCTGCATCTGAATCCTCACAGAGTGGTATTGAAAATTCCTGATCAAAAGACGAATCAGAAGAAATAGAAACCTGATCTGAAGATTCATAATCAGTGTCTTGCCTAGGTCTCTTATCGGGGGGGGGGGGGTTGGGAACCCCTGATCAAGGTAATTAGGTCTTCAGCCATTTTGATCATCTGCTTTTTGGGCATAGAGACCTGAGCACGTGGCTCATGCGTCTGTTTTTTAGCCTTAGAAGTTGCTTTTGAAGCTGACGTTGGTTTTATATTGAAATGTTGAGGCCTGAAGACACCCTCAGAAGTCGGTGCCTGCTCATCCGAGGGAGAGACATCCACGGGTACAAGTCTTGTGGCGTGCCGGACTCCACATGGGTCTCGGTAGAGGCCTGCGACTCGAAAGTAGCGGGTATCAGGGGCTGTGAAAGCGCCTCACTGAGTACCGGCAAACAGACGACTGGCTTAGGAGAAGCTTCTTTGTCGGTTTTGGACCTCAACGGTCTGTCTCTTTCCTTTTCTTTGCGTTTTTTGTGAACTCCAGTAGTCGGATTGTTATCCAACAACATTTCAGGGTAGTTAAATCTGTTTCCAAAATATTTTGAAGCAAAGATATACCGATGTTTAATAGTGCATTGGTTAAATCTAGCACAAAACCGACAGCAAGGCACGTTATGATCTGGGCATAGGCAAGGAATACAGTACAAATGAAAATCCTTGTGAGGTATTTGCTTCCCACAAGTAATGCAATTATTAACTTTTACTGACATCGGTATGGAGCAAGAAAAAGTTTCCCCAACGGGGTACTTAGCTTTAATTCAAGACTTCGGTTCTGAAACTCGAATTTGAAAATTTCAGGAGTCAGCCGACCGGCACTTGCAAACTGCTTCTGCTTAGGGCACCGCACGGCAAGAAAGACTAAAGAAAATGGCATCGGCTGTCTGTTTTATACCCCTGACGACCTGACGTCATGGAAGAGGAGACAGCAACCAATGCAGGACCCAAGACTTTGATATTCAGGCCAACTGAGGGCAACCTGCCAGCAGATTACCCAAATGTAACGACTGCAACAGTGAAACACGAAGAACATGTTCCGGATCCTATTTGGTCTGCTGGGACGGTTTGGATGACCCTTTTTGACAGCAACTTGTTGAACTCCACAGATGCCTGATCTCTGTGATTGAGTGGAACATCTGGGATCTTCTTGGGAACAAAAGGTGGAAGAGAAAAGGGTATTACATAACCTCTGGTAATAATTCTTTGTACCCACTTGTCGAGTGATACTTAGCCCGGCTTCTGGATACAAAGAAATGCGACCCCCGACCGGCCCCAAAGCAGAACAGTCGGGCCCCACATCAGGAGCACTGTTAAGGCCCGCCCTGAAAAGAATCGCGATCTCCCTGGTTTTGCGGAACGCCCCTGCCTCTAGGGCGTCTACCATTTCCTCCTCCTCCTCTGCCTCTGAAGGAGGAGGAGTCAACCCTGTGCCTCCTGGAAAAAAACTCTGGGACTTCTTGAACCACATTTTACTGCCCCTCTGACCCTTAGGGTATGGTCTAGAGGGAACAGTAAAATGTACTCCCACAGCAGAGTGAGTTTTTCCTTCTTGCTCGCACCGGGTGAGAGTGTCCATTACCTTGGATCCAAACAATGAGGAACAGTCGAATGGGGTTGTTGGTAAAGGTAGACAAACAGTTCCGCAAAGTTACACAAACGCATCCAGGAATGATGCCTCAGGGAAATTCCTGAACCCGCTGCTCTACTCGTTCCATCGGCCGCATACAAAATAAGCCACAAGGAGGAGCTAACGATAGAGGTCAAGGTGGACAACTGGGCAGAAACCTTGTCAGGGACTCCCTCAGTACATGTACCTTGTAGAGAATCTCCTAACTCTTTAAGGAGATCTCTCTGGAGCCTCATAAAGTGAGTAAGGTAATTTAGCGATCTAAGGGTAAATGCGGCTGAAGAAAAGATACGCTTCCTGTATTGGTCCATCATTTGAGACTCCTTATTCGGCAGATGAACAGAAGAAGAAGTCTCAGCTAACTCCTTCTTAGTGGCCGCCACCACCATGGCATCTACAGGCACACCTTTAGATAAAAAGTCTTTTCCTAGAGGGGAAGAAAGGAACTTGTTCGGTCTCCTGGGAACTGGCTCCACAGCATCAGGAGTATCCCACACCTTTTGACTAACTAAATCCATCAGTTCGTCGAAAGGTGGAGACACCCAAGATGCAGAAGGTTGAGATCTGAAAGCCTTCAGGTACACCGGCTCCTTATCAGAAGGGGAGACAGTGGGCCAGCCACAGCTCTGTTTAAGGATCTCCAGGATGTCTACGAAGGAGACATCATCAGAGGATAACTTGGGGGAACCCTTCCGACTCCTCGAGGTCAGTATCAGATGTGAAAGACTCATCCTGAGAGTTGACATGCTTCCCTCTTACATGTCCTCTTCCATGGGGGCTCCTCAGAAGGACATTCCGGGGAGGTCTCGGAAGAGTGGGGGCCACCAGCCGGTGGCTCCTGAGGCTGGGGGTCTCTGCTGCCTCTGGAGGGAGTATGAGCTGAGACAGAAATAGGTGCTATGGAGGGAAGAGTGCCAGTACCTCTGGTAAGAGCTGATGGTCGGGAAAGCACACTCCTCATCATCTCGAAAGCCAACCTCTCCAGCTCCGAAGACCTCTCTGGCTCCGAGGAGACAGAAGATGCTGTCGGCGCCATAGCCATCAGCTCCAACATACACGCAGGGTCCGAACTCACACTAGCCGACGCACCGAGAGGAAGACTCGGAACCAAAGAAGTTCAGTTCCAAGCATCCCTGTCGGGGCAGACCGGAGAGCTTCGACCCCTGGACACGGCACTGAAAATGTCAGAGCAGAACTCGGCTCTAAAACTGCCACAATAAGAGCTACAGCCGAAGGTTCCACCAGTGGTACCAAGGACTCCGGCTTCGAAAGACCAGCATGGCTCAGAAGAGGAATGAACACAGAGGGTTGAATGGGCTCCAGAGCAGACTGGGTCAGAGCCAACAACAATTTAGGCAAAGGAGATGACTTCAAAAGTCTCAGCACTACCCTCTCCACATCTTCTTCTGATAAATTCCTGGAAGACCTGGATGACATAGTAGATCATCAAGATCTTGAAGGTACAGGAGACTTCACTAACAAGGATACCGGTAGAGGGTCCATAGACCGGCTCCGAGATGTAGTCTCAAGAGTCTCAGCAGTCAGCTCCAAAAAACTTGGAACCAACCCTGCAACAACAATGCCACTCTAAGTCAGGTCCGAGGTCTGTGGAGCTGATGAGACAGTTTTTGCAACTTTAAGAGGTGGCTCCGCGACACCAGCTGGTGCCGGGGAGGGCCTCTTGGCAGATTTTGACTTTCCTTTGGTAGATTTGGAGGATGATGAGGAACTTGACAAATCTTCCTTGAAGGAAGGTTTAAGAAGACCTTTTAGAATTAACTTGTTCTTCCTTTCCTGCAACACCCTAGGACTAAATGCATGACAAAATAAACAGGTCTCCTGCAAATGGATGGCCCCTAAACAGTAAACACAATTACCATGACCATCCGTTAAGGACATCTTTTGGGAGCACTTAACACATTTCTTGAAACCGGATGGCTTATGCTCCTTACTCTCTTTAGACATTCTGAAAATCAGTATAACACACGCACACAGAGAAGGAGGAGGAGGACTAGGTCCTCTAACTTAAACAGGCCTAGCCCTGCAGAAGGGAAGATACCACGGAGACTAGGTCCTCTAACTTAAACGGGCTTAGCCTGGGCAAGAAGGGATAGGGTCTTCTAACTAAAACAGACCCAACAGTTATAAGGGTAAGAATATCACACTCAACAGAACAATAGAAAATGAGAAAAACACAAGGTCAACTGTTAAACACAAACAGAACAAAGTTCTGTTAACAATATTAGCAAAAAGATGCTAACAGCAAACTAATAAATTCTAAATAGTAAGCGGAAAACCGCCAAATTCTATTTAAACACACAGAATACTAGTGCAAAAAAGGCGCCTACTCTAGTCCAAATAGTAAGCCTGGTACACAGGATACCAAGAAAGAAATTAACGGCCAAAGGCCAAAAATTGCACCAAATGGCACAAATAGATGATAACAACTACGCTAATTAAATACTACAAACAGTAAAGATTTTAACTATATAGAACTATTCTAAGCTAAACAGTTAAGAAACTTTGATAAAAGTGAAAAATATGCAAACACTTAGCTAGAGCCAAAGAGAAGCACAACCAAACTCGTCGATGTGGCAAATGAGATCTGGGGATTGTACTGGTGCACCATGGGGTACCTACCTAGCCACGAGCCAACCAAAAGTCTTCCAGCTTATAAATAGGCTGAGTCGGAGCAAAGGATCGGCTCCGATCCCCATATGTAAAGAATGATTAGATGGGTAATACGAAATTCACCCCGGGGATCACTTCTGACAGGGGCACAGGAAAATAATTTTCTTGGGTGGCGAAAGCCAGGGTACCTTTTTGGCTAGGCTTGTATAGGCCCTAGGGCCAATAGCCTAGTACCTACCTATGAAGGTGAGATAGGACTACTTAACATTAAAGATTTCAATATCAATGTCATTCATAAGCTGAAGATCATAAAAACACATGTTAATTCTACCAATAATCTTATTAACATCATTCTTCATGATTACTTTAAAAGTTTGAAGATCAGAAACCAGCTCATTCATGGCATTAATATAATCACACTGGTTCATCACAACAATACAACCACCTTTATCAGCTTCTTTAGTTATGTCCACATTGTCCTGTAAAGCCTTCAATGCTTCAAGTTCCTCTTTAGTTAAATTACATATTTTCCTGAAATAATTTTTATCATACAACTCGCGTATTTGTTTCTCACAAATGTCATTAAATGCCATCACTACAGGGTCACTCAATGGTACAAATGTACTAGACCTTTTACACTGGTTTGGTATATATGATGTTGAGTCTTTAAAAATAAGCTTCAAATTGAGATTACGAGTAAAGACTTTCAAATCAGTGATGGCATTTACCATACTGTCAAGACTGTCTGGTATAAACTTTATGCCATGCCCTAACAATGAAATAGCTGCTTCAGACAAAACAGAATCAGATAAATTAATCACCAGATATTGCCCTACATGAAGAGTCTCTACATCAGTTTGCAAATTATTACTAACGGCAGTTGAGGAACTTACAAATGTCTGTTCACCCTGCTCGATGTCACAGGGCCGTTGCGTGTTCTCCCATGTGATTGTGAGAGGTCTCTGGATGCATTCCATTTCTGCATATTTACCTGCTCCGGTAGTCATATCACTACCCATTGGTTTGGATCTAAAAAAGTACTATTACCAGTTGATGTTACTCATTTCGTTGTTTCTTCATTCCCAGCTGCCTCTTGTGCGCTATTCCAATGGTCAGATTTATTCACATCTCCAACCTGATGATTACCCAAGGCAACCGCCTTGGATGATGTCGCTATAAAACCATGGGCAGTCTATGATTGGTTGGAAGCATTATCATTGGCCAATAATGTAGGAGTAGTCTGATTTAGTTGTTTATCATTGGTTGGTATCTCAAACTCGTCTAGTTTGTACATGGAGCCTTGTTTATTATCAGTTTTACATTCCTGTATAGACTGCCTGGGCCAAGAAAATATAGGGCCTTGATTAAAATCTTAATGTCACATTGAAGTTTAAGCTTTTTAGTCATCTCCAAATACTTATCAAGAACACAAAGGCAGCCCAACATAGCATCATATACAGAAATATAGTCATTGAAAGATGCTGCGTCAGATATACGTTTCTCTAATTCAGCAATTTCAGTATGTAAATCATCCTCTTTAGATTTAAAAAATTGATTCATTAGGATCATATAGTCCAAACCTAATTTTATGTTAAGCTCTTGCCACCTCTTAAGCAGCTCAGGGTAAGTGTTTTTATAAGAGGGCATTTTCAAAACATGTAATCCTCGTGGCACAATGGCAAGGTCAATATAGGCTGAAAAACACTGCCATTGCAATTTTTTGAATATCTTGACCTTACGTGCCAATAGTTGTATACTTGAAACAAAGTCATTTTGTTGCTCAGTGTGATGAGCAGCATTCATTTCAGAATTCAGAACCATGCCACTATGTTCCAGCAACGGATTCTCTTGTAGCAATAAATTATGAAGGGATCATAGGACCATTTTCACCCATAGTTGCTTGTGTCATACTCAAAAACAAGGCTTCAACGTCCACAAAATTTACAACCAAAAAACAAATAAACTAAAAAGTAAAAAGTAAAAAATGTGGTAAAGTGAAGTAAGCAAAACAACTATAATATAAAAAGAAAAAAGCAATACTTCACAATGCTAAAACCATTGAATTTTAAATGTGTGCATTTTGATAGGTTAGGTTGAGTCATGTGATTTTATTTCAAATATATAAAAGTTTGTTTTTCTTTTAAAAAATTTTGTAACACTGAAGAAGGATTTTATTCGAAAGCTTTGTTCTTGATTAAATGGTTTTAGCGTTGTGAAGTATTGCTTTTTTTCTTTTTGTATTATAGTTGTTTTACTTACTTCACTTTACCACATTTTTTACTTTTTACAGTCTGGAGGCTTCCCAGGGCCGGCTGCCCACATGGAAGAAGAGAGGCCTCAGAGACAGAACCAGTGGGAGCAGGGACAGGTTCCACGGGGGTGAGAACCGAGGGTCTCCCAGGGTGGGAAAGGACCCTCTCCACCACTTTGAAGGCAGAAGGACTCCAAACATCAGAAGGCAGTACTCCCAGGGCCACGGTTACCAAAACGGACATCCCTCGGGGTCCCTAAGCCTTCCACTCCAAAGGGGGAGATGGAGCAGAGCTGTCAAATGCCAAAGCTTTGAGGGGAAGCGATAGCTCCAAAAACTTCGGAGTCAAAGCCATCCCCCTGCAAACGACATTGAGGCTACGGCTCCAAAACATGCTTGGAACTGACAATGTCAGCTTTGAATGCATTGGAGAGACAGTAGGAGATGAACATATGATCACTATTAGCTCCAACACCTCTGTTCCCAGGACCAACGGAACAGACGACTCTGAAACCGAAGTTCAGATCAGAGAAGAAGCCACAGGACAGAATAGGGAAAGCCTCATGGATCCACAGGGGGACAAAGCAAGCAAAATCCCCATCTAAATCTGTGTTTCGAGAAATTGCCCCTTCAATCTACTAATATTTTTGTCAGACAGACTATAACACCACCTGATGGAGGAGGATGTGAAAACAGGTATGGAGATACTTTTTGGAGAGGTCTCTGAGCAGAATCACTTGACCCTGAACTAGGAACCGAGGTATGGGGCAGAGAAGCAACAGTGAGAACAGAACGAGGAGGCTCCAAAGCCTTCGGTTCAGACAGCTTTGGCGCCTTTTTAACAGGCTTTGATTGAGAAGGAGACCTGTTGGGAGAAAGTTTTCTTGCTTCCTGGACCTCTTTGTGCTTTCTAGATGGGGTTTGAGCCCCTGAAGTAGAAGGAACAGTAAGAGGAGAAGAAATGGGCAGTAACCCTAGAGGATCAACTTATTACCACGATCCACCAAGGCTCGCAGGTGGAAACCTGCACAGACCGAACAGTCACTGTTTAAATGAGAAGACCTTAAACAATAGACGCACTCCCTGTGGGCATCAGACAAGGGAATCTTGTGCCCACAGCAAGTGCATTTCTTGAAAGCTAAGGGCTTATCAGCCTTGTCCAACTTAGGTTCAGAAGGGGTGAAAAAAAAAGTTTGTTTTTTTTTATAAAGAAAAAGGCAAGGGAATGAAAGGAGGACAAACAAGAAAAATTTTTATATCAAAGCACCGAAACCACCCTACTTGTTCAATGAGTGGCAGAAGAGATCGGAGATACTTAGGGGGAAAGAGGCATTATGTGTAGGGGAAGGAACTCGAGCTTCAAATCCCAAGCTAGTGAAACGGTCGAGTCGGTTCTGAGGGTCAGACTAGAGACCCACATGTTAATGAACGAATGAAGATGACAACATCAGATCAAACAATTGCTCAGAATTTCTAATGGATTTGGTCTTATCCAAACAGAATATGATCTGTCTCTGTACATCCAAGGTGTACGGCACCCTTTCACCAGAGTTTTGAGGAGAAGGGAAACAGGTGGGTAAGTGAATAGACTGACTGAGGGACAAGTCATTAACCATTTCAAGCATGAAGGAAGGGTTGGTACAAAGGGACACCCTATCCTTCTGAAAAATCAGAAAGGTTGTGAAGCCAATAAACCTTGGAGTTCAGAAACTCACCTAGCAGAAGTAATGACTACCAGTAAAACAGTTTTCCAAGTAAAGAATTTTAAGGAAGAAGAGGCAGCAGGCTCAAAAGGAGTCTGGGTCAGTTTTTCTAAAACAAAATTTAGGTCCCAGGGAGGAAGAACAGGTTTCCTTGGAGGTCTGATGTGAAGGGCGCCTTTTAAGAAAAGTTTAACCTCTAGTCTAGAAGCTAAGGGGGAAGAGAATGGCAGACAAGCAGAAATGGCTGACAAATATACTTTAACTGAAGAATAAGCCAGTCCAGCCTTGAGCAGCTCACACAAATAAGAAAGAACTAGGGGAATATCCACTGAAAATGGATCTAGACTCTTATTAAGACACCATGGAGAAGCTCTTCCGTTTGGACAAGTAGGATCTCCTTGTATTAGGTTTCCTGGCCTCCTGCAGGACTAGAAGCACATCCTCAGAGAAAAGGTGTTGGAAAGGAATCAGAAGCCTATCACCCAGAAGGTCAGGTTCAGTGTTGCCAACTGTAGGTGAATGAAAGCTCCCTTGTCTTGTGTGAGTAGATCCACCCTGTGGGGAAACTTGTGATGACTGCCCTTAGCTAACTGGAGAAGAACATGATCCAATGCTGCCTTGGCCAAAAGGGGGTCACCAACAACACTTCTGGTTTGTCATTTTCAGCAGACTTTCAGAAGAGGGAGAAGTGGGGGGTGTAGAGAAACATCCCCTTCCATGAGAATGATAGTGCATCCATCTTCCAAACCAGATGGTGTGGGACTCTGGCACAGACCTTTGGGATGGCTGGCAGCAAGTTTTGATACAACATTGTTGTATCTTGTTGAGTTGAGCGGATTGTAGGTTGGTAAAGATAGGTGCTTCATAGAGGTATGTTGGTAGTAGAAGGCATTGGGTAACTTGAATTCTATAGGAAGATATCAGGAATACTTTGATTTTATACAGAGATTAATAGCTTTTGGTGGGCTTGTTTGAGTGTTTTGAATGTGAAAGTCAAACTTCAGCTTGTTGTCTGTATGGACTCTAGCAATTTGGTATGTTGAACAAGTTCTATTTTTGTATTGTCAGAGAACGAAATTATGAAGGAAGACTTTTGGTTCTAATGTAGTTTAGTAATGAAAATAAATAATTTGGATTTTTTTTTTTTGACTGAGAAATAGCTATGTATTGTATAGCCAGATTTCTACTGAGGGAAATGTTTCTTGGGTTGCTAACTTTTAAGTGTTTAAGATTTTTTTAGAAGCTCAAATAAGAATGGAATTATCAGCATTCTGAATGATGATGACATTTTTGCTAGATGAGCGGAGGTTATGAATATGTTAAACAGGATGAGGCCAAGCACGTATCTTTCAGTAACACCGACTGATATGGGCAGAAATGACGAATAACCATTTTATTTTATTTATTTATTTATTTAAATTTGTTGACCGGGAGTGTCCGACTGGACGTGGGTCCATTTTCAGCGGAGGCCCGGGGAGAAAAGCTCCACAGTAAAATAAACAGACAGTAGTTACATTGGATTACATAGCGATTAACAATTTAACATAGAAATTACTTACAACATATTTACAGATGAAGAACATAGTACATCAGTAGACAACTAGAATCTTTATCTGTGAAGTACATAACAGGCATTAACAAATGTAACAATGAGAAGTTCCTGCTGTATAATAAATACTAGGCTTATGAGCATCTGAGCTTGCTATCATCAAGGTAGTTAGTGGAGGTTATCATCTGAGAGTCTGAGAACTGAGAGAAGGGTAGCTTTAGAATCAGGTCTGAAAGTCAAGGCTAGAGAGTTGGTGCAGGAGAATGGGGTAAGAGATGGTGTTGAGACGTCAAGGAAGAGGGCAGATATTTGACTACCAGCATTTATGTTTGTGTTAACACTGATAATGAATTTGAGAAGTACAGTGGAGGTAGTACAGTGTGGATGAAAACCATGCTGGGATGGGGGGGGGGGGTGTTGTGACAGGATATTAGTTGGGATTGCACACATTTCCCTAGGACTTCAATAGGGGGAACAGAATAGCGATGGGGCAATAGTTATTGAGTTTAGTAGAGTTACCACCTTTTGGAGTGGGAGAATGTAGCATATCCAGAGAAGAGGTACATAGGACTCTGATGGAGTGATTTATAAAGATTAATGTAGGATAGGCCAGGACTTCATTAGCAGTCTTAATGAATTCAGCAGGCACACTGTCGGGTACTAGAGTGGTACATTTTAATTTGATGGTGGAGGTTGCAATAAATTGCAGTGTGAAGAGATGTGGAAGATTGTGTGGTCAGGGAGTGCTTAGGGAGATAACAGACTGTATAAAGTGACAATTGAAGATCGTGGCAGTGCTTTCAGTATCAGAAGTGGACTGAAAGGGTGATGGATGATACACATGACCAAGGTTCAGAAGTTTGTTTTATGTGAAACCAGAAAGATTTAGAGTTACTGCAGTTTTGGAACTGGTTATTAGTAAAGTATGTTTTTGTGTCTGTTATAATGTGGTATTTTGCTTGGTTCCTAAGGTGTTTGAACCTTTGATGATTTAACACAGTCGACTTTATTCCTTTGTTTGAGTTCTTTCCCAAAGCAGTCCCCATTTCCAAATTCCCTTCCATTCCTTGCCTCTTTTTTTTACTGTTACTTTGCCTTTTTGATTCCTCTGGAGGATCTGCCCCAGTATGGTCCATCCCTTCTCTGTCATGATTCTTCTTCTTCCCAGCTTTCTTTGCCCCATTCTTCACCTCTCTCAAATCTCACCCACGAGTCCTACTATGTCCTTTAATGTCCCTTTCACCCCTATTAGTTCAACATGAGTATGACTCTCTCTTAGACTCTCACTTTCTTTCCTTCTCTTTATCCTTTTTTTCACCTTGGGTATGCCCTGCCTCACGGCATCTGCCTGTCTTCTTGTATGTTTCCCTTAGCACGGTACTTTGGCATACCTCTTGATATCTGAAACTCTCCAGCCACATTTTTAAGCACTAGTTCCGTCTCTCCCTCTATTAATCTTTGCCATTTTTCTCCCCAGAAAAATGTTTTGGATGTCCTTGCTTACTGACTTTCTTCCTGCCATGGGGATGTATCTCAGCATACAGCCTACTTAGGCTTATCAGCATTTTCACTAGGTTTACTCAGCCTGTTACAGTTGAAGCCTTTCCTTTCCATTTCATTAGTGTTCCTTCTATTTCATCTGCCACCTTTTTGGTCGTAGTTAATTTCCCTCACTCTACCTGCTGTTTCCCAAACTTCCAACCCTAAATACTTTGTTCTTGATTTCCAACTCCGTTGCTCCTTACTCCCTTCATTGTCCTATTCTTACTCGCACTGTTTTCTTTAGGTTACATTTCAAGCCTGCTTTCTTGCTGACTGACTGTAATTGCTTCCCGACTACATTTGCTGCTCTCATTATGTTCTCTTCTAGAAGGATACAGCCATCTGCAAATAACAGGAATTTGGCCTTTCTTACGTTTTGCAATTCTTCCTCCTTTAATGCCTCCCTTACTTCTCCCACCAGTGCTGCCATTGCTAGAATAAACAGGCTTGATGACACTTGGCATCCTTGCCTGGATCCTTTTGATGTATTCCCATTTGATCCTTATAATTGCTGATGGACAGCAATACTTTGCTTTTATCCAATTCTTAAATGTGTCAGCACCCACCCCCCACAGATTTTGGTTGGGCAAAAATGTCAGTCATTAAAATAAACAGATAAATACATACGTAAATACATACACACATACATTAAATAAATACATTTGGTGTAAAATACCAAAAAATTGAATTTTAGAGGGTAAAATACCAAAATATTTACTACAAATACTGTGCTACAAATCTTTGTTAATATCTCTAATATACCAAAAGGCATCACACATCCAGCTGTATGGCAACTTCCATCACCACTATTGTACAGTCATTTCAGGTATGGGCTGGGATTTGCTCACACTGTCTAACTGTAGTTCATTACTCTCCTTTCCTTTCTGAAGGCTTCCGGGATTCCTCCTTTCAAGTCCTCTTCACCTTTAAATCTCTGCCTTGTGTTACCAGGTGTGCTTACTTTATAACAAAGTGCTCTAAATGTGAGAAAGAATAGAAGTTTCTTTACCTGGCAGACTCTGGATCCAAAATAAGTGCTTCAATTGCATGTGCGATTAACAGGCAACTCTGCTGCTGACTGTAAAAGCTGTTAAGGACAAGGAGGTAATACAAATATATCCACAGCTCTTGGAGTGGACTTCAATTTTTTAACATAAGAAAAATAAAAAAAAATACTTAAGCAAAACCATTCAACAACAGGTTCTCTCTCAAATATACATGGGTAAATCAGTTTTTAAATATACATCAGCAAATATGTCTTATATCATCAGTCTTCTTGTGTTTTCAAATCTTTGTCCTCTAAACAGCTTTCCTGATGTAAAGAATTTTCTTAATCACACTCATTTTCAAATAAGATAAGACAGCCTTTGTTGACTTGACCAAAAAGGCTGAGAGATAATTCATGCTTTTGTGTAAACTAATTTAACTTTGCCTAATTCTTATTATCCTGAAGTGGTTTACTAGCTTCAACCATACAAGGTCAATTAAAGAGAGACACACTCCCGTCTTGGTGCAGGCTGGCTCCGTGGCACAACAGATAAAGCTGTGAAAGGAATCCTGAAGACCTGGGACTGGTTAGTGATCCACCACTGAAGAAGCCAGCAGAGGAAGGATGGACTGTGAACATGATGCTGATTTACCCATCTTGGGAGGAACGGAGGTGGACTTATCACTGCAGTGCTGGCACTCGAACAGAGACTGGGTGTACATAATGCAGCCCATTATGGAGATGTGTGTCTGCCTTTGTCAAACCAAGGACAGTACTACTGCACTGCATTTGAAGAAGCACTCACGTGCTGGAAAAAGTGCTAAAATTCTCTTTAGTCAGAGGGGTTCACATGCCAGTCACAAGGGTAGAGTTACAGCTCATCAGAAATGCCCTGCAGCTCTGCATCATGGATGAGGTTGCTTCCAGATGGTGGAGCTGTCATACCGTTTTCCAGCCTGGGGCCAAGTGAGACTCTCTGGCTGCTGGGATGACCTTGGTTTCCCCTTAGAAGAGCAGTAGACTTAAAGGAGGCAAAGTGAAGCACTAAGTACCTTTATGGCTTCCTGGATGATGCCCCCCCCCCTTTGTAAGCTCTTACCGCAGGCATTATACGATCTTCTCTTTATGGGGACCAAATTAGCACAAGCTCTACTGAAGGAAGGCAGATGGCCAGAAGCTAGGAAATCAAAAACATATTAAGAACTGTTTTTTTTTTGCTTTTAAAATATCTTCATTACTGCTGTTAGTGCATTTAAATAGTCTCATCCTCATGACTTCTGTTGTCCACACGTTTAGGACTTGTAAATCTGTGAATTCTTGTGAGCTACAGAGCTACCTAATCATAACACCCTCTCATTAGACTAGCCAAGGTCAACAGTTCTAGCTTCCCTCCTTAACCTATGGTGTTAAAATATCACATTGAATACCCCTACAGTGACACCAGCATGGATCCCTGAAAAAAACAATATATTCAAATTTATGAACTGGTGTTACCAGGTTTGTGAAAAGGCTTAACAAACGTTTTTGTTTAGTCAGCTCTGACTACTGACTTACTGCCTTCTCTTTTTTAACATCATGATTACATGCATCTAATAAGTTCTATCGTCATATATGTTCCACTCTAGACATACCAGACCTACTGAATACCCCTTTAGCAGACTCACTTTTGACATACCAGCTTAGGACTCCATCTTCTGCAATTCCTGGAAATGACCCCCTCACATAACCAGAAATTTAAAATCCTACCTATTAGATTCGTCTACCTGCCCATATTCCCACAGCACTAAACTAATACTTTCTTTCCACTACTATATACAGCTTTGTGCTGCAGCTTCTAGCCACAATCTGCTAACACTGAAGAAGAAAATTATCTATGATGCAAGAAAACATACAGTGACAGTTTGGCACAGTTGGTTAAGGCTGTGAGCTGCAGTTCCTGTAATTCAGGATTTGATTTCCCTCAGCTCTCATTTGCCTGCTTTGTGACCTTGAGCAAGTTACTTAATCAGAGAACGCTACTGGGTCACCCCAGTGGGCCTACCTAGTTAACAAATGGGTATTGTTATTATTATTAAGTCTTATCAGCTTCTCTTCTAGTAGGCAAGCAAAACAGGAAGGATTTTCCAAAAGAAAAATGGAAAGGGAAGTCACCTTTACAGACTTAAGATGATTAAATTAATAGATTCTTCAGTGTAACACAGAAAGGCAGATATCAAAACCACTCTTCTGTGGCTGTTGTTATAGAGATTCACCATCTCACAACAAAAGGTGATGCATATTCTTTTCCCAGTCCTTACCATGTCAGTACGTTTGAAGAAAGGTAAGTACAGGAGACTAGAACAGTGAATCTAATGACAGTGGAAAATGCCCCAAGATGAAAGTCAAACCACACACTGCAATTACCAAATCTGGTGAAGTTCAGTCATATGACAGTCACCAGTATAACAATGATAAAGTGTTGCAAACGGAGTGCGGAAGGTAAGAGCTAGTGAGGTAGATCAACAGCAGTGACATATATGAGTGAAAAGAAGGAAGACTTCCTTACAATGTATACTAAGGAGGCAGCAAAATAAATATAAAAGACCCCAAAATGCACTCATTGTCCATGGAATCAATAGAGAAGAACAACTAAAGGAAAACTATGAGCAGGAAGAAATGTTTTGCCCTATGACCTGAGCACTGCTTGTACAATTCTTGCTTAGTATCAATTTATAATGTATTCTATCGTCAAATGGCACGGTAGGGGATTATCCATTCTGACCAGAGTTTGTTTTACAGACAAGATGCCTTCTTCCCACAGAGCAACACAAAATCATGCTATAAACACGGAATAAGACTATTAAACTGAAAAATAAACAAAATCATGCTATTTTTCTCATTTTTTTCCTTAATGGGCCTATTATTCTGAAGTAGAACTCTTGTCCTTCCTCCTCACAGGGATTTCCTCCGTGACTCATGGTTGCTCCATTTATTTTAAGGTTTCAGTAAAAATGTCTAACTGGTCCTCTGCATCTCAGGAATGCCTCTATGGTTTGGGGATTTTGAAAAACTGTTAATGTTCAGAACATACTGGTCCTGACTGATGATTTCCCAGGCTAAGCATCCTCCAATCCCTTCTATGAGGAAAGGGGGGTAACAGGAGGAACAGAAAGGGTGGAATGGTGTGGACTGGGGGGATTAGCACAACTGAGACACAATTGATTCCTTGGGGAGATCACTGCCCTGAGGGCCCCAGGATTTTCCTTCAGCCTTCCTTCCCACTGTCTTTTGAACGTCTACTTCTTCCCTTTGCAATACTTGGTTTTGTCCTGTTAGGGCATAATGATCAAGATTCAGCTATGTAGTTTCTGCTAAGTTAGGAGCTTGGGCCTGAAGTAGCTTCTTAACTGACTGCATGGTCTTGCCCTTTTCCTCCAAACTCTTGAATAGTGCTTCAGCACAGGATCCATAGATTTATTAAAGAGCTTGTTTTACATGGTCTGAAAGGGGCTGAGCTCTCAACTAGGCATATTACCAAATAATAGTAGCTGCTGCCCCATGTGATAAGCTCATAACATCATAGCTACATTCCTGGATTGCTTGACAAGCTAACCTGACAGGTCACACAGTGCAAGTATTTTGTGCATCAAATCCTTATCCTGTACCTTTTTCTTTGTCCTTCTCTTTCTCCAGCAGGGACTGCTGAGAGGTAAGCATGTGAGTTTGGTATTTCAAAGCTCTGAAAGATGGGGTAGCAGAAGTGTAAACCTCCCTCCCAAATCCATCAAGAATCCAATTATCTGTTACTGGAAAAAGGGCTCCCAAATGGAGCCAAAACAGATCCCTTACTGGAATTCAATGGACTATAACTGGAACAGCTGCAGGATTCTTTTAAAGGAATTTGTCTAAATCCTAGAATCTACAGAAGTGGTTAGTTTCCTCAGGGCAGATGGGAGGGAATATGGTTGCACTGGTGAATATATCCCCCAGGACATCCAGGACTGAAGGAAGAGAAAGTCCTCTATGCTTAGGCAGGCCCATGAAAGGCCTGTATCTGATCAGGGACTGAGTATTCCTTAGCTTTAGACTGAACTTCTCCATTTTATGAAGAATGTCTCCAAAGGAGAAATACTTTGGTGAAGAACACAGGATAACATGTATTCAGTGTCTGATTCATATGCAGCAGACAAGCCAGTTCATCAACTTCAGATTCAAGGAAATCAGACCCCCTCCCCAAATACAGGTCCTACCTTTCTCTTTTGAGACATGGCCCCAGACATCACAGCTGCTTGGATTTTAGAAAGGACATGAAATCCTGAGCCAGTTGGGCCAGTTATTTAAGAAGACAGAAAAATGCCTGACCTAAGCCAAGGTTAGCTTTCTCACTCCGGCTTACTCCTCTGTGCTTTGTGTCTCCTGGTTTCAGATAAAAACTCTCTGGAGGTCTCAGGTGGCAAGCAGAAGACTGATATCTAAATTCAGTCATCAGGGACTTCATCATGGACAAATACTTTGGGAATACTGCCTTTCCCTTCCCATCGGTAACAAGAATTCAAGCCTCCAACACCAATGGGCCCTTCGTATCAGGAGTATGGCAGAGTCCTTGGCCCAGGAGTACATGACAGACACCAAAGGCATGGTATTCCTGCAAGGTGCTTGCACTAGAGGATTTGTCTGAAGCAACTATGAGAATGGGTTGGAAAAGTACTTCTATGTACCTGGAATTACCTGACCTACGAAAACCTGAATCATTCATGAAGATGTTCTCCTTTTACTGACACTTCTCCCTTGTCTCTTGTTGAAATGTTGCCAGTGGCCCTGGCCCTTGGTATCAGGAGGTGTGGCAGAGTTACTGCTCTGAGACTACATGTAAAATACTGAAGGCATGTCATCCTAGAAGGTGTATGAGCAAGAGGATTTCTGACACCACAGCAACTCAGAATTGGCTGCAAGCTTCTCATATGGATTATACCTGGGGTGAAACTGGTTCACAATGGACAAAAGCATCATGCAGCATCGTCTGATCTGTCCCCTAGTAGCTACAAATATTACTAATGAGTGACTACGTGGACAGTCAAAATAGTGTTCTTCCAGTTTTTAGAGATTGGTATAAGATGAGTTAACTTAGTTCATTCATTCTAAATGCAAAGTTTGAAAGATATGGCAGTTAGCTGAGGGACCTGCTTCTCACTGAAACAGAGGAGAACACGCTCTTGTTCACCTTGCCAGAGTTTTGGACTACTTATTAAGAGGTACTATGTTGGTTTGCATTTTGTCTGCATTCGTGTGCATTTTGATGGCTTGATTAATGAAAACATCAGGTCTTGCTCTAAATTCAATCTGCCTGATTACTAAGACTCAGATTTCAGGTATGCACCAGAGAACGTTCGGAAATATTGGAAGAAACAGCTTTTTACAACTGAATCAAGACACTGAAGACTGAACCTTCCAGTCAAACTCCATAGCTTGAGGAAGGATTGTATTTATATTGCCTCCGCTGTCCATCTCGGGGCCTCATCCGTTGTTACGACTGACCATCGCTTTTCTCTCCCAACTGTCATTTTTACGCAGCTGGACGGCATCGGGTATTAGTGGCTGCACAGTCCCTACTTCTTGGGGGAAGAGTACAGTAAAGGTTCACAAAACGCCCAACAGCAACACCATTACAGAAACATAAGGAAATGGCAATGAGCAACAAAGCGCCGCATGCAAGAAGAACCTAAACTCTAGAGTGAAACAATTTTCAACGTAAAAATTAAGGAGCGAAACCAAAACTAAAGTGCAGATTAATGGAATACATTTATCACAAAATGAAGAGTAACCAAGGAAGAAGAAACGGTTATTGGAACTGTAACTGTAATATGTGGCTACCTTGAAGTCGGGCCTTAAAGAGGTATTTTTCTACATCTTTTATGATCCCTTGAAGATGTATTTTTTGGACTAGGGACTGTGCTTATGTGTCAACGATTCTGTCTTTTTAAATGGAACTGGTTTCTTCAAATGAATTCAGAGCATTTTTTTTATGTTTAGGGGAAAATTGATCTGTTTTTTTTTTTTTTCAAGTGGACTATCTGGTGTGTATGTGTTAACGGATCTGTCTTTTCCAATGGAACTGGCTTCTTTAAATGGATTTGGAGCATTTTTTGTTGTTTAGGTGATAATTGAACTTTTTTTTTTGTTTGTTTTTTTTCTCTCTCAAACAGATTTGCTCTTTTCCAACAAATCGGGTACACTATTACAAACGCTAAGGTTTTTTCTTTGCTTAACATTACATCTGGATGGATTGGACTTGGATTAATAACAGGTCATGTATCTGGGACCTGTTAAGACCCTTATGTATTACTGGATGTTGTCTATGGGTCTTGGGACTTAATTTACAATCTTAATTTGGTTTATGGTTTGAATTTTACATTTGCTGGCTCCATTATATTGGACGTCAACACAGAGTTACATGAACCTTTACATCTAAGGGTGTGTATGTATCCACCTCATTACATTTATTTTGATAATAGGCATACAATAGTCCTGGGATCACTTTGGACATATTGGCTATGAGGGAGATAGTGAATATATGTGTATAGTTTGATATGCACAATCATTGCACTCTTATAATTATATTGTAGAGGCAATTACAGTTTTGGTTTTGCCTCTCATCCAAATATATTTGTGCTCCTTGTCACCTGATCACCTCCCTCCACCAATTACTACTACTGGCCACACCCCCAGGAAATTACACCTACTTTTGTACTCCTCTCACTACTACCATACCTTAGAACCTACTCTCAATCCTAAGGCCTTACACCCTCTATTTCCCGCTATACCCTAACATGTTTCTTCTAGTAACTTTCCTCCTACTATCATTCTCTTCCTTACCCTACATTACATCCATTCAACACATTTAACCCCATAGATAATACCACCTTATCATACAACACATACTTTAACACCTATTAACACATATACCAACTCTACTATCTGTCCAACATTATTTAAAGACAACATAATACTATATACTAATAAGACCCACCTTCCAAATCCTTACTATAGGAAATCCCCTTTTAAAGTTTTCACAAGTACAGCACTCACAATTAAGCATATTCTTAGCACAATACTCCTTATATCAGGAGACATTCACCCAAACCCAGGACCCTGCTCCACTACCCTAAAATATAAAACTCAATCAGACCTACTGATCATAAATATCAATGCCAGAAGTATTTCAAACAAACTCCCAGACCAACATGCATTAATTTCTCACCATTCTGCAGATATTCTCACTATCTCAGAAACCTGGCTCAAACCCTCTATCTCAAACAATGAAATTCTCCCACCAGGATACAATAAGGTTAGAGAGAACAGGCAGGAAAGGAGGTGGAGTTGCCATTTTCTTTAAAAATTCACTTAAACCCCAGCCACTTCAAACCTCCATACCCATATTTCAGAACGCAGAAATCGTAGGTGCCACTTTATCTGTGAACAATGAAAAACAAATTAACATTTTATGTAGCTATATCCCTCCTGGAAATAACTCCCATACTATAGAGGAAATTCTTCAGTGGCTCAGTCAAAACCTTCCACGTGAAACAATTGTACTAGGAGATCTAAACACTGACTGGATAGCATGCAACTCAACTAACCCCTCCATTCCAATAAATTTCTATGGATTTGCCCAATTAATCCAAGAACCCACAAGAATAGACAAAAAAAAAACCCAAAGACAGTCTTATTATTGACTGGACATTCATAAACTATCACACAGGACTTCTACAAGATGGACTAAGCAACCATCTCCCTACTTTTCTCCTTAGGAAGCGTGCCAATATCACAACGCCCATAGTCTATGGACAAGTCAGGGCCCAACAAAAACTTAAACCCAGAGGAACTAAATGACACTTTAAAACAATGCAACTGGGAGCAACTAAAAACTCTAGACCTAGACCAAGCAGTCGAATATTTCAACAAAACATTCACTAGAGTTCTAAATGCAAATGCCCCAATCAGAAAAATTAGAGTCGAAGCAAACTATCATGGCTGAGCAGAGATGCAAGAGCCTTATTAACATCTAGGGACTCAGGTTGGAAACAATGGAAAAAAGACAACTCCAATCAAAGTAAACAAAACTATAAACAACTCAGGAACCAAGCCAAAAAACAAACAAAACTGCTTCCTCAGTTTACAAAACAAACACTCAAAAAACCCCACAAAATTCTGGAACACCTTAAACTCACTGCTAAGACCAGGTAAAACTACCACCCCCACTCCTAAATCCCCAATAATGAAAATAGCAATATCGTTACCCAACTAAACCATCACTTCATAAACTCAATTCACACTTTAACCAGCCAATTCACCAAACACAATGATCTAACCATTACTACTAAAATAGTGCTCCAAATAACTCAGCAAAACTCTAAAATAACTCACCCCCTTTACCCTCTCACCTGTTCCAATTAGCAAAATTAAGAAGCTCATCTGTAAACTAAAACCTACAACTCTTGCAGCCGATGAAATACCTGAAAACTTTTTGAAAATAGTAGCTGACTCCTTATCTTTCCCCATCTCAATACTTATCAACCGGTCAAAGAAGGCTATGTTCCTCAAATCTGGAAAATCTCCTACATCACGCCACTACATAAAGGTGGTAGCTCATATGACTTTTCCAACTATCGACCAATAGCCATTTTCTATCCTTTATCCAAGCTCTTAGAGAAATGTATCCACTCCCAGGTTCTCCAGTACTTAACCTCACATAATCTTCTTTCCCTCACTCAACATGGCTTCTGCCCTCACCACAGCACAACTACTGCTCTTCTGTCTTTCATAAATAAAGTTAACCAGCTCAGAAGCAATAATAACTTTGTATCTGCTATCTTCCTTGACCTTTCTAAAGCTTTCGACATGGTTTCACATCCCCTACTACTTGATGCCCTCTCTGCCCTATCCTTTGACTCCCCTACCATCTCCTGGTTCAAAAGCTATCTATCAGACAGACAGCAAGCTGTCCAATGGCATGCTGAGCTATCATCCCTCCTCCCTACCTCTCTATAGGTGTGTACCTCAGGGGTCAATACTTGGCCCGCTATGGTTCTCTATTTTCACAAATAACCTATATACCTCCTCCAAACAAGCCACATTAATACAATACGCCAATGACTCAACACTTACCTGTGCAGCCCCATCTCTTACCACCCTAAACAAACTGGCCCAAGACTCCTTCTCTTCTGTAGAAGGCTGGATCTCTGACATCCAATTGATTCTCAACCCTGATAAAACAAAACTTCTCTTGTTTGCCCCCAATAAATCCAGATCCACCTCCCTAACCTTCTCAATTACATCTAGAAATGGCACAGTCATCTCTCCCTACCACACATACAAAACTCCTATGAGTGGAAATTGATAAAAATCTGTACTTCGACATTCACATAGCTCAAACTATCCAGAAGGTCCACAAAAAATGGGTACTCTTTATAGACACAAGAATTTTCTCACTGACAAAGCAAGAATCACCCTAACCCAAACTCATCTCTTATCCACACTACTGTATGCTGCACCCATATTTACCCATATTAGATAAACAGACCTTGACAAATTTGAGGGATGTTACAACAGATTTGCTAAATTTGCAAACAACTCCCCTTTCAAAACCCACCACTGCAAAGTACTTACTGACCTTCAATGGCTCAAATTACCACAATTACTTAACTACCAACAGCTTACATGTGCTTTTAATATCCTAAACAACCCAAACAAAACTCCATCACTAAAACATCTACTAACCCACTACTCTTCTAATCGTTCTCTTAGATCTTACCTCTCCTTAACATCACCACTGCCAACAATACTGCTGGCAAAGCCCTAAACTCCTACAAAATAGCTAAATACTGGAACACTCTCCCCTCTAGCATAACCAATACATCCACAAGCTCCCACTTCAAATCACTACTCAAAGCACATCTTAGAAAAACCTGGATCGGCCCAAGCATCACCTAACTATCCACCTTTTATCCACTGGCACTCCTCTCCATGTTTCTGTCACATAGCCATTTTTTTGTCATGCAAGCCAGATTAAAATATGTATGGTACTATGCTAGCCTTTATTAATAATTAATTGTACTACTGTTTGCTCATTGTATTATATAAAGTGTAATGTGTAGCTGTTAGCAAGAATTGTATTCTTTTCACTTATTTGTAACTCTGGAGTTTTTCTCCCCAGGCCTCCACTGAAAATGGACCTGTTCCAGTTGGACTATCCCAGTTAACAAATGTAAAATAAAATAAATAAATAATAAATAAGCACTGGGACAAGGCAAAACAAGCACAGTGCCTGAAGAATCCTTCTGGGTACACTGCTTCCTACAATTACAAATTTGTTAATTTTGACAAAAATATTATCAGAATCAGACATTAGCTAATATCAATAAGTAGCTAAGAAAGGATAAGAAAATCCTCTAGGTACTTTTTTGCTTCTGTAAGCAGGCAGACCAATGGTCTAACAGTGCTATATTGCAGGCAGTTCATAATACTGCACAGCAAGAAAGACATGAAGACAGCACCAGCCAGCACACCTATTACACCATTAACTTTCCTTCTGGTAAGTAGGGTGCGGGCTGAGGCCCAGGGGTTAGGTAGAACTCTAGAAGTTGGGTGGGCTAGTTGGGCTACCTGCAGGCAGGAATCCCAAGAGTGAGGGCTGCAACAGTGAATATTATGATAAAATTTGAAGGGAGAAAAGCATTTTGTTGAAGCTGGGCAGTAAACACCGGAGTGTTTAATGCAGCAGTGTCTTCAGTGTAAGTTATTTGGTTAAAGATGTAAGCAACTTGCTGACAGCAGTCACAATTCCAAAAATGCAATCACAAATCTCCATATCATGCTTTGGTATTGACAGAATTCTTGGCACCCCAGCCATAAAATACCTCTTCACAATGAGCTTCCATGATGTAGGTCACTACACATTCTATTACTGTCTCCTCCCACTTAACACTGCTTGGATTCTAAATCACAATTTCCACAATGATTCAACAGGTAACTTTAAACAGCTGAATAAAATATGAAGCAAACTTTATCCCAACGACCACCATACTAGCAGGATACAGTTCTACATTCCTCAAGGTAGCAGAGTCAGCATCGAAGGAAGACTGGTACAAGTTACTGTAAAGGGCAGCAAGGTTTCGGAACTCTTCCATGCAAAGCTTCATCTGTAACCAAAGAAATAGATGTAAAATGCCTTAAACGTCAAACAAAAGCTGAAACAGTTTTTATTCTGTACTGAAATATAAAATGAAAGACTCCCAAATGATATTGCAATTATATCTAACAGCTCCCTTTACTACTGTAAATAATTTTCTACTTTGTTAATCAGATGAAGCCAAGTAAGCATATTAAAATTCAAGCAAGCATACCGCCTTTAGAATGGAGCCCCGGTACGAAAGTTCCAAGAATAAAATACATAATGAGTAGCTTATCAACACCACAAGAAGTTAAGAAGCATTTTTGCAAGACATCCATATTATACACAGGACGACTGCACACCTGCAAGTTTGCAATAAACACTGTGATGATTATAGTAGGTGCATGATCTGACAGTTGTTTGAATGGTCTGAAAGCTTACTATTAAATACACATGCTCCAGCGAAATATCATTTCTATTTAACTGAGCCCAGTTATTGCATCTTGGGGAATAAATGTTTAAATTCTCTGCACAACTCAAAACGAAAAAACAAACTGATGAAATACCGCTTTTGCAGGTCGCCACACCTGTAAGAGACCTCTAAGGAACTCCTGGTAATCCAAAATATAATCAAAACTTCAATCAAATTCTGTATTCAGAACGCCAATAAACAAAAATACCAACATGAAAAATATTATTAAGCTTAAAACAAAGCTTTTCTTCTTCAGAAAGCAGACTTACAAACAAAGCATCTGTCCCCTTTTATAAGCATCATAGCTCCACTCAAAATACGCCCACTTAAAAACACACATCAAAATTGATATCAAATGTCAAATATCAAATAAATACTAAACATCATTTGATATCAATTTGTGGGTTGTAGTTTTTATTTAGTTGTGGCATTAGTCGAACGGCGCTTTTGTGCAGACTTATAAGGGTTTTGAATTGGCATTATATGCAGTTGCACTCTTTGGCGTTTTTCCTGTGCTTGATAAAGGGCTTACCAAGCACCTTTGATTGTACTTATTTATAATGCTAGTATTATTTAACGTACCAGCGGGTTAATAAGTAGTCAGGGCTGCTAGGGTATGCGGTTATCAGATGCATTGTTTCTTTGTTTCCTAGCGGTTAATTTTTAGTGCATTGATGTGTGTTTTTAACGGGGCGTATTTTGAGTGGAGCTATGATGCTTATAAAAGGGGACAGATGCTTTGTTTGTAAGTCTGCTTTCTGAAGAAGTTGGTGCAGAGCGCCGACGAAAAGCTTGGTTTTAAGCTTAATAAAATTTTTCATGTTGGTATTTTCGTTTATTGGCGTTCTGAATACAGAATTTGATTGAAGTTTTGATTATATTTTGGATTACCAGGAGTTCCTTAGAGGTCTCTTAGAGGTGTGGCGACCTGCAAAAGCGGTATTTCATCAAATGTTTAAATTTTGTCAGAGCTCCTTCTATTAATTTTATATCTTCTATAACAAATATTCTCATATTCTTCTTCAGAAATCTACCTTCTTTTGTTGGCTGATAAAGTACTTTATTAAAAAGTATGCTACATCTTGGTCAAATAATTCTGAGGTGTACTGCCTGCTTAGAGGGACACGGCATGCAGATGAGTTAAACCATTTTCTCAGAAACCAGTGGGTGTATCTGTTCCTGTCAGGTAAGTAAGATTTCTTTGTGTTGCATCTCTTTACGTCTTGTAAAATGTAAACTTCTTGAGACAAGAAAACGTGACTGTGCAGTACTAACCTAAATTCTTTCACATCATTAGCCTGAGTCACTTGAGGCTGGATGGATTAGGGTTTCTCTTTGCAGAGTTAATTTGGGTCATTTCATCTGTCAAGCTTACACCTAGGACAGCTACAATAAAATCAATAAAGCAACTTGCAGTACATGAGACTGGTTAATGGGTCTCGTTCTGCCATCCACATCTGTTGGAAAAATCAAGACCATGCGTTCATGTATCATATTGCAAACGTGTCATCAGATTGAATCGTCAGACCTCTTCTTCCAGAACTTTCAAGGCAAGAAATAGTGTTCCATGATTCCAGATGATTTGTTTAACATCATCTTTCTAGAGGGGGATCTGACTTCCCTTTGCCATGAATACTAGGTGGGCCCACCAACCCTCTAACAATGCATCCATCATTAAGACCTGCTACTGGTATTCCTGTAGGAATAGAAGATTCACATTGAGACTGGTGAGTGTAGTCTCAAACTCCAAAAAACTGTGAACAGAGGTCCAAGCCTGGACTACCACTACATTTTCTCACAAGATTCTAAATTCATGACCTAATGGATCCTACATCAGAGCAATAATGACCTACAATGAACAGTGTCCAGTTTTGTGAAAATAAAGTTAATCCTCTGAGATGGGCTCAGACAAAAAGTATAGTTATGTAAATAGCACTTACACATAAAATTAGATATTCAAATTCCTCAGTGCTGCAGCAGCCCTTAGACTATATGGGTTTTGTCCTGCCTAGGACTCAACAATTGGTCAGCTGCGAAAAGCTCTGGCTCCCTCTCATAACATCACACTGATGACTGATTGATCAAACTCTGTGGAGGGAAGTCAGAAGACAGAATGAAGGTTTCTTCAAGACATTCTTGCCTATAATTAAAGGAGGAATGTACTCATCCTTAACTTCAAAATGCATCTCCCTATCACTAACTATAAACATATGAATTGTGCCTTTTTTTTTCAGAAGTAGAACAGAAGGAGAGGGCCCTTCTATAGTATGTCTGGATGTTAGGAGGCCGAGCACTTTTATTCCCCCTTGTCACCCCATGGATACATTGTTTGAAAAACTATGTGAATTTGAAATTCAGAATTACATGAACTCACCTGCTAGTTTTATTACCGAGTGTAACTTGACTGCAGAGGAGAATGCATTATTAAAGGACATTGTTAGTAATAGATAACTAAGAATAACGATCCCTGATAAGGGTGGGGGCTCAGTTGTAATGGAGTGTAATGATTATGTTAGCAGGATGCTTTCCATGCTGTTTTCAGACACCTATAAAGAGGTGTAATTAAACCAGTTGCATATAGCATATAGGAATATTGATATCTTGTTAGAGGACATGTTACTAAATGAACAGATATCATTAGAATGGTTAACTTTTGTGAAAGTGCCTTTTCTTAAGATCCCCACCATATTTGGCATCCCAGAGCTTCATAAGAGCATCACTAACCCACCATTACGGCCTATAGTTGACGCAAAAGCCTCTAAAACGTATTGCTTGGCTAAGTACACCGATTTCCATACTCAGGACATATTAAACAACAAACAATGTATTTTTGAAAGATTCATGGGATTTCCTGACAAAAATAGCTTGGTTGAATTTAACCAGGAATATTTTCTGTTACACTGGATGTTCAGAATTTATACTCTGTAATACCTCATGAAATAGGAGTGGACTGGTTTTATGAATATCTTTGCTGTTATGCCAAGGTCTGTAATGAGAAAGCTTCAGTGTTAAGATCTCTTATGGAAATGGTCCTTCACAATAATTACTTTGTGTCAAAAATCATTTGTTTAGGCAGAAAACAGGGGTGGCAATGGGTGCCATCTATGCCCCTAAGATTGCCAATGCAGCCCTGTTAGAGAAAAATGTATTTCTCATGATTTTTTACAAAATGCATACTTACTTACAATTCTTTATACAAACATGTTTGATGAATTATTTAATATTTGTTTATGTTAAAAATGATATGTAGTATAGATCCATAGTTATGCAAACCACAAATATTTATTGTCGTTCTGAGTGTCTTACAACTGCATTTTAATATTAAGCTGCTTCTTCTTTCGGCTTTTCCCGGTCAGGGGTCGCCACAGCGGATCACCTGTCCGCTCATGATTGGCAGTGGTGTTTTATGGTGTCGAGTTGCCAGCCCGGCACCCAACCTTCCACAGAAGGCATACACATACACACACTCACACCTAGGGCCAATTTAGAGTATCCAATCCACCTACAGAATGTCTTTGGGATGTGGGAGGAAACCGGGGCACCTGGAGGAAACACACGCGACTACAGGGAGGACATGCATCTATGCACAGAAGGCACCCCAGCTGAGGATCGAACCGGAGAACCTCTTGCTGTGAGGTGGCAATGCTAACCACTGCATTTTAATATTAAGCTGCAAATGTATTAGATGACTGAATGTAAAAAGAAAGTAGTGTTGAAGGGGTTAAGAATGTTATAAAGACTGGTTTCTGAAAGCAAGAAAAAACGCACTGTATGTAAGTTCTGACCTTCCAGGCTGGGATGGATAGTTATAAGGAATGCTGGGTAGTTAGAATGTACTGGTACTAAAATGTACAAGGTCAGGAAACAGGCCAGGTGGCCTGTACTTTTCTAAAACATTATTGGTACTAAAAAACATGATTGTTCACATGCAGCATTAAGCAAAAAGTACAAGGGTCTGCAAAAATCCTATTTGACCATGTTAGTATTCTGCATGCATGTTACTAATAAGAAATTAAATAAGAGTATGTATTTTTGCTGCTTGATGAGACTGATTTTAAATTGTGTAGATAGTCTCCCCAGCACTGGAGTATGTGGATTTAAATAAAAAAAAATGTTTTGCACATCCTAAAGAGTTATTTTTGACTCAAGACTAAAGGTAATTAATGTTATTTATGTGTACTTTAAACTGCACTTTAACAGTCATTGCTCATTGGGAAATAAATTATGTCCTGGTTCAGAGTTCAAAGACTGCTGGGTCTTCTACGGTAGGTACCTTGATGAATTGATTTTCGTATGGAAGGACAGTATGGATAAATTACATAGATTCATTGATTATCTTAATAAGACTACCGATTTTCTTAGATTTGCATTTGATGTGCAAGGAGACACGGTTAATTATTTTGATGCGATCATCAGCAAGAATTATGAGATGGGGAAGTACGAGTCCACTATCTACAGGAAGCCTTCATAATCTAATGCCTTGTTGCATTTTTCGAGTATGCACCCAATACATCAGAAAAAATCTCTGGTCAAGGGCCAGTTTGTGCGTTTGGCTAAGATGGTATCTGATGACATGGAATTTAGGAAAGAATGTGAAGTACGTAGTTCCATGTTTAGAGTTAGAGGCTATCCTGATGATTTTTTAACTGCAATTTTTTTTAAAGGTTAACAGGGAAAAGACATGTAAGACGGTTCACCCCATTACTTAGGGGAAGTAGTATGGTTACTGAACTTAATTGTACTCAAAGTCCTGAGCATAGACGTTCTGAGAGACCATTGGTTTTAACATATAATAGGAATTTGTCTGAGGTGTGTTCTATCATTAGAAAAAAATGGAGAATATTTTGTATAGATGAGCACTATAAACAGATTGTAGGGAAAAGCCTGTTATTGTGTACAAGAAGGACATGTGTTTTAAGAACTTATTAGAAAATGTTGGTACTAAGCCTGGGGTTGGAAAAATGGCTAAATGTGGCCATTGTTCCCAATGTCCATTCATTGCTGAAGGCAAAGAATTCAATGTGGAAGGGTTTGGTAACATTAAGTTACAGGGTAAATTCTAGTGTGGTAGTAAAGGGGTTGTTTACTTGGCCCTGTGTAAATCCTGCAGTGGATTTTACGTTGGAAAAGCAAAACTGAGTCTTAGAAAGAGAATTTACCAGCATATTTACAATATCAGGAAGAAAAATGATAAAAATGCTTTATTTAAACATGTGGATTCCAACCCTTCACGTGAATTCAGATTTGTGGTCATAGACCAGGTGGATTTGCGGCAGAGGGGTGGCCCTAGTGATGTTTTTTTAAAATTGAAGTGACAGATAAAAAATAATGCCACAGTTATGCCTGGTCTTAATGATGCAATGTCCCTAAGTAGTATATTGCAGTCAAAGGAACCTTATTTTCTATAGATTTAGGGTTGTTGTGTTGTTCTGTATGTTTTACTGTATATATTATTATTCTGAGATTAATTTATAGCATATTTATATATGTATTTTTATTGTATATAACAAGAAGTGTTTTTATACATACTGCTTGCTTTTTATATGTAACCTTTATGAGAAAGAGGTCATGTGATTATTTCAGTTGCCTTGGAAATGTTAATTCAAGGGAGGGTTTTTTGTTAATCAAAGTGGGTATTTATATTGTGATTTTAGATTTAGTAGTTATTCTGATGAAGACAGAATGAAGGTTTCTTCAAGACATTCTTGCCTACAATTAAAGGAGGAATGTAGTCATCCTGAACTTCAAAAGATATAATATTATAAAAAATATATATCTCCCTACAAGTAACTATAAGCACAAAATTTGGGGAGGAAAGTGGGTGCTGCTACTGCAGCAGTGAGAAATTCAAACCTCTGCTGTTATGGGTAACTGCAACTTACACAACTCTACAGTGTTCATCATAAGCTATGTGGGTTGATTAATGAAGCCAATCAAAGCTGGGAAAGAAGAAGCGTGTGGATCCACAAATTCCTGGAGAATGGTCCAAGCAAAACCTGTCCTGGACCTAGAAAAGGAATTCAGTTTACAATGCTTTGTAAATGTATGTACAGAGGTCCATGTTGCCATATCTAGAATACTTCTGTAGTCCACCCCTTTCCAAAAGATCACTGAAGAAGCCAAGGCTCTAGTAGAAATGTGCTCCGGGTTTACTATTAAAATTTCGAAACAAACTCCGTCGACTGTACTACTGTCGAACACGGAAGTTTGAAAACGGTAATATTGATGACAAACAAACAACCTAGGAACGGGTTTTAACATGGGTCGAGATAGGGGAGAGATTTGTAGTTTGGAATAACACTGAACACCTATTTCGACCCAAGTTAAAACCCATTCCTAGGTTTTTTGTCATCAATATTACCGTTTTCGAACTTCTTTGTTCGACAATAGTACAGTCGACGGAGTTCGTTTCGAAATTTTAATAGTAAACCTGTGCTCCGATACCTGCCTCAAACTGGTTTACCATGGTGAGTATAACAAAAGGCAACAGCTGAGGATAACAATCTGAAAACACTGTTTTGACATGGGTTGTCCTTCCGTTGACTCAACATTAACAAAAACTTGCTCTGATTTTCTAAAGGGCTTATTCTGTTAAGGTAGCATCTTACCTGCCTATGCACATCCAGAGTATGTAGAATCCTTTTTCCTCAATTTTTTTAGAATATGGACAGAAGACTGGGAGATTGATGCCTTGCTTCAAAGTAAACTCTGAAACCACTTTGGATATGAATGACGGATTTGATCTTAAAGAAACCCTATCCCAATGAAAAAAAAACAGGTAGGCCTCACCCACCACGAAAGCCTGCAACTCACATACTCCTCTTGCAGTTGCCAGAACAAGATTTATTTATTTCATATTTGTTAACTGGGTTAGTCCAACTGAGTTTGCAAACAAACCCATTTTCAGTGGAGACCTGAGGGGAAAAGTCCCAGCAAACATAAGTAAAAATAAAGTAACAATATACAAATATTAAATAATCACAATACAAAATAATTGTATAAAAAGAAAAGGTTATTAACTATTTGCATTCCATTGATACTAAGCAACCCATTTTCAGTGAAGACCCAAGGGGAAAGAGCCCCAGCAAATATAAACAGAGATAAACATACAGGACAAAAACTATTAAAAACAACATTGCAAATACGAAATTAATTATAAAGAGAAAAACAAAAGAAAAAAAATTATGAACATTAAGGGTTGCATTGATAGCAGTGGATTAAAATTTACTACATATGAGAGTAAAAACAAAAAGATAATCATTGTTCAAAAGAAGGACAATGCATAGACATTGATAGGAAGTGGGGGGGGATAAAAGAATGGGAGGGGGCTATAGTAGTAGAGCTGAGGGTTTAGGAGATGAGTTTAAGCAGAAGTTACTAACAAAGAATGAAAGTTAGGAGATGCAACAGGTTTATACATATTATTGGATATGAACAGTTTTCCATGTAATGAGCCTCAAATCTGTCTGATGAGCAGGTTCAAATGGAGACATTTTTACCAGCATAGAGCTGAGATTCCAAGAACAAGTGACCTATAAAACTCCCTCAGAAATTGTTTCACTAAAAGCAGAGAAGTAGAAGCTACATTAGCAGACATGCGGAAATGGCCTCAAAATATACATTGACAGAGGAATAGAAGAGGCCAGAGGATAGTAACTCTCACAAATATTTCAGCACCAGTGATCTATAATCCCTGATGGGACCATGGTTATTGGCCAGGTACCAACTAGAAAATCTTCGCCACTTACCTATATAATATTTCCTAATAACAGGCTTTCTTGCCTCATTTAGTACCTGTTGCACGTCCTCATGAAACAGGTGCCTAAAATTATCAGAAGTGAATTAGTCATGTAGTTAGTTAATTGAAGATGCCAGAGATTGAGGATTATCAAACTCCTGTTGTCCTGTGTGAGTAGATCTAGTTTTTGAGGAAGCTTGTGATAATTATCCTTGGCCAAGTCCCTAAAAATGGAGAACCAATGTTGCCTTGGACAAAATGGGGTCACCACAATGATCTTCGGAGAATCCTTCTGAATCTTCAAAATTATCCTTGATACCTGTGGAAATGGTGGGGATGGTGGCAAGGCATAAAGAAGCATCTCCAACAACAGGAAAGAAAATGCATCAGTTTTGAAAGGTGGCAAATGGATCTATTTGAGGTGTTCCCCACAACTGGGATCAATTCTTGGAAGACCCTCATGTTCAATTTCAATTCATGAGGATTTGTACTGGTTCTGTTCAGCTTGTCTGCCAATACATTTTGTTCTGATAGGATGTAAGATGCTTGGAGGGTTAAGGAATGCTGTCTTGCTACCTGTCAATCTATCACAGCCAGCCTGTACAGAGGGTCCGACCTTGTAATCCCCAGCTTATGTATCACATCATTGTAGTAGTGTCCATAATCATGTGAAGTGGTCCTGTGGACCACAGATGAAAGGACTTTAAGGCATAGATCACACCCAACATCTCTTTGACAGTCTTTCAGAGTTCTACAGGCCTTGCACCTTCACCCACACAGAAACTGCTCCCCAAGCAAAATCTGAAGTCTCTGTAGTTACAAACTGGAAATATAAGGAGAAAAGGGTAGACCTGCATTCAGAACCATTTGTTGTCTCCACCAGTGCAGTTCCTTTTTGATAAAGGCCATGACTGAAATCTGAAATTCCAAAGGCTTGTGTGTGTGTGTGTGTGTTTACAAAGCAGTGAATTTTTCTCATATGTAACCTGTTGAATGGAATCCCTGAATTAACTTCTCTTTTTCATAAAAACTGCATGAAGACCCAAGTGGCAGAAGGGCCAAGCAAAAGCTCCTTATCTAGTGCATAAGTCAACATTTTCCCACTCTACTTCCTCAGGAAACTTTTGGTTATGTACCCAAGCATATCTTCTCAAAACTGTAGCAGTGCTCTAAACACAGTAACAGCACAAAAATAAACACTCTTTAAAGTATGTTTGGATACTTGAGAAATGTTAGAAACAATAGAATTCAGAAAGGGGGAGTACTCCCTCACAGTGTCTGTACAAAACAGAATAAACTTCCACATATGGGCCTGACAGTTGCTAATGTGAAGAGGAGAACACTACCTTACCAACCTGTCCCACAGCTTGTCTTCCTTGTTCAGTGGAGAGGGGGTGGTAGTAACCAAATCTGTTGCCAGATGGTGAAGAGGTCGATACTGCAGCTGGATCTTTTCCAAGATAAGAAAATAAAATGTTAGTTTGAGGGACTTTATACTGTCTACCCTCCTTTTTGAGGGCTGACGGTTGGGAGTTAAGATCATTATAGGCAGCATTAAATACATCCTCCAATCATGGCAAAATGAGAGGGATGGGTGTAGAACAAGGTATATTCTCTTGTAACATCAGAATATCTCCTCAATTCGGGGGAACATCCACTGCTCCTACAAAAATAACTAATTCATTTGGGAAATAGAGAGAAAATTTCTCCAAAGGAGGTAGAAAGGAGCAAGCTTCTTCTAAATCATTTGCTCAGGAATTTCTTTAGTGACACTGCCCACAGTTAAGGATTTCTAAGCATCAGGCTTAATTGTCTGTTGTGACTGCAAGGCTAAGCTAAGAAAATAATTTCTAACAGACACCATGTCTTTAGATGAACAATGAGTAACCTTCTGCTTTTTCTTTGCAGGTAACACCTATACAGACTTAAGTCTAACTATGAGATGGCAGTACATCCCTAACAAGAGGACTCTTTCCCTGGTTACCTCAAGAAGCATCCCATGAGTGTCTCCTTGACCCAAAGATGATGATTTTCCCATGCCTATAACTGACACTGGAACAGCAGAACAGGACGTAGGTGACTCTCAGTCAATGGTGGCTAAAAGGACTATACCAGGAAAACCTGAAGACGAAAGTGAGTGGTTTGAGGAGCAATGGATGGCCACAACAGATTCACTCATCAAAAGCTGAGACAAGGACTCTGTTATGTTGTTTCTGCTTTTTATGTAGAGCACGCAAACAGCCAGCAGGAAGAAGAGTACTGAAAGCCAGTAAGCAGTGAAGGAACGAGTTGGTTAGAAGGTAAGTTGTCAGAGAAGTGTTCACAAGCAGTACACACGTGCACAACACAGGCACACACATTCCGCCATAGTACCTTTTCCTTTAACTTTAACATAAAACTAGTAAAATCCCTATCAGAAGTAAAGCAGCTATGCACAATGCAGGCTAACAGCAAAGACAAGTAAGTAGTCATGAAACATACACAAGTACTAAATGCATTCAAAATATTTTCTCCCCATTAAAACACTTCAGACCCTTTTCATTCTCATAAATCAAAGAAAATTTTAAAGCAAACAGTACACTTTTATCATAAAATAGCCCCTAAATCACAAAATAAGCCTTTAGTTAAAAATAGCAGTCCCTGACAGGAAACTTCAGATATTGTGATAAAATAAGTTTCTTTAAGGGGAAATATCGGTTTTCATCACAAAACAAAATATTTTCTTAAAAGGCCAACAATTTCAGTGTGGAAGGGCTCCTCTGTGGGGGCTTATCTGCCATAAATGAAGCTTTAAGGATGACTGCTGCGTTTGTAGAACCTCATAGTTGCTTCCTCTACAGGAAATAAAGTAATGATTTTTTCACTCTGACTGCTGATGTCACTCCTCTGATTATTCCAATGAGCAATCAGAGTGAAGGTGTGGGAAGAAGCCAGAGATTTGTGAAGCTGGCCAGTTGAAGTATCCTAGACAAAATACAACCCACATAGCCAAAAGGCTACTACAGAAGTGAGAATGATGAACATCTAAAAAGTCATGCTTCATAAAGACAGTTTACCAATTTTCAGTGGAGGACTGGGGAGAAAAGCTCCACATCAATTTTACACACAATACAAAAACATTAACAAATCTGGCCAACACATACTTTAAGCCATTAAACAACACACTAGAAACTATTCTCTCTCTAGAACCAAACACTACCTGACAAACACTGAACTACATGAACAGAGACATTATGGAGCTCTCATACTGCGTGTCCCAGGTTGGTACGTGCCTAGCATTAAGCAGCACTCTACCTTCACCAAGGATGATGCCACAGTATGAACAGATGATTGACTTTAATAATTGCCTGAGTTTGTTTTAGCATTCCAATGAGGTACAATGTTTGTGAGCATGAGATGATATGGTCAACAGACTACATTGTTTTCTAAAGATGTCTGCACGTGTCCCTTCTATGGTTTCGAATACTGGGTAAAGCATTGCCCTCCTTTTAGGCAAAGCCAAAATTACAAAACTTCTGATGCAGCAAAATCAACCCAATGGAATCCAAAGGTGTTACTGCTCAAAGTCAGGAGTCTAAACAAGAAACCTTACTTCCTTCAGGCTCTCCTCACCATGGAGTATGTGGACATCATTGTAGTTACTGAAACGTGGTTTAAAGCTGCGAAGAGCACCTTGGCAGTGCAGGGCTAGAATGCCTTCCACACATTCCGGCCAGACACTGCACAGGCAAGGACCAAAGCTGGAGATATCTCAATCTATAACAACTCACCTCTAGACTAGTCAAACAGGATGACATGCTTGAGCTTCTCCATATCCAGATTTCCATTCGTAAAGTCCCATATCATATCCTCTCAAGCTATAGGTCCACCCTCTATGACCAGAGTAACCCATAACTCATACTTGGACTTACTGGAAGCTCTCACATTCAACACAATACAATATTCATGGGAGACTTCCACTACCCACTATAAACAGACACTCACACAACCCAAACTTACAGGCCCAGAGATTCTGGGACCAGATAATCCATGTGCCTACTAGGGGCGCAAGATACTCAATCTGCTACTCACAAACATGGGAGAATGCTGTACCACCCCCAGTGTAGTGTCCTCTTTGGTATGGTCACACCACAAAGTTGTCTCCATGTAGTGTCCTCTCTGGTAAGACCAGACCACAAACTGTCTCAATTATTATAAAAATTGAATTTGTGTCCTCAGCTAACCCCATAAGTTTTAGGAACTATTCCAAAGTAAAATTCATATTACTGCATGATAACCTGTCAAAATTTCAAACCCCAAACCCTGAGAACACAGCTGCCTATGTAGAACTGTTCACAAAACCCTGTACAACTATGTCAATAAATGCACAGATACAGCTATGCATACCAGAACTAACTCAAAATACAAACCTCCTTGGTAGAATTCAAGCAAACAGGTTGTTCAACAAAAGAAAAAAATCATAGCCAAGATTAGGAACTGCTATGCCCAGCATGATAAAAACACTCTTATTAATCTAAACAAACTATCAAGAGGCCAAATTAAATCTACTAAAGCCAAGTTTAAGGTAAAGATAGCCTCCCAGGCAAAGGATAACTACAAGGCTTTCTTAAGCTATGTCCAAATCCTCAAGGCAGCACAAAGCAGTACGGAGAACTGATTGAAAATGGAGCCATCTAAACAGAGCCAGAAGATATGTCAAGTCTGCTGGCTGACAAATTCCTCTAAAACTAAAATCATAGACAGCTTTATGCACTTTCAGTACTTGTCGCTACAGGGGTCCCCTTTAATCATCCTTGACTGTGTGGGGGGCCCCACAGAAGCTGCTGCTTGTTGGGAAAAAAATAAAGAATATTCATTTTCTGATTGCGCACTTTACTCAAAAAGTACAGTCGTGTACACTTACCATAAATGTAGATGTTCGAGTGTATTCACTGTTGCAGTCATTACATTTGGGTTATCTGCCTGCAGGTAGCCCTCAGCCAGCCTGAATATCAAAGTCTTGGATTCCTGCATCGGATGTTCTCTCTTCTTCCATGACATCAGGTCATCAGGGGTATAAAACATGCAGCCGACGCCATTACATCAGGTTTTTCTTGCCCCAGATGTCAGGTACCCCCACAATGGGAAGTAATTATATGATATGTTACACCTCCATCAAAAAAGCAAATACACCAGAAAGCTTAAAACAAGAAGCAAAGGTAGAGCCAAGAGAAGTCAGGGGGCTGGAGGGAGAGTAACTAGGACTGCAACAGTGAATACACTTGAACATCTACATTTATGGTAAGTGTACAAAACTGTACTATGTTCTTTGTGTTTCACTGTTGCAGTCATCACATTAGGGTTGATTCCCAAAGCTAAGGAAGTTAGCGAGAATTAGGACCAGCTATTAAGCCCTGTAATACTGCAGTGGCAAAAGAAAAAAATAAGCATGTGGTAGTGCTTGGTGAAGGTATGAACAGAGCTCCAGGTAGCAAGTTCTAGGATGTCCCTGGTCGGGACCCCTCTGAGAAAGGCTGTAGAAGTAGATGCAGCCCTGGTGGAATGTGATCCTATCCCCTGTGGGGCAGGTTTTCCATGGTGCTTTTAGCAGAAATGAATGCAATGGGCTATCCATTTAGAAATGGTTTGCTTTGAAATGGCCTTCCCCTCTGCTCCTGCAGCAAAGCCAACTAGCAGCTGTTCAGATTTTATGAGAGGCTTAGTCCTGTCCAAATAAAATCTAAGTTGTCTGTGCACGTCCAAAGAGTGCAGAATTCGTTCTCCCTTGTTTTGTGGATTAGGGAAAAAGGTAAGCAAATGAATGGACTGATTTAGGACCACACTGGACACCACCTTGGCCATAAAGGATGGATTGGTCCTGAGGGAAACTCTGTCTGCATGGAAGATAATGAAGGGCTCCACTGCCATGAGGGCCTGTAATTCAGACACTCTTCTTGCTGAAGTGATGGCTAGAAGGAAGGCTGTTTTCCAAGAAAGGAATTTCAACTCAGCAGTTGCACCTGGTTAAAATGGAGGGAGAGTGAGCTTTTCCAATACAAAGTTAAGGTCCCAGGCTGGAGTAGGGGCTCGCCTGGGGAGGGTCTTAAATTTTTAGCCCCTCTGAGAAACTGTTTTAACAGGGGGTGAGAGAAGAGTGGTGGTTCAGTATTGTAATGTGCTGAAATTGCAGAGGCATGAATTTTAATTGACAAGAAGGATAATCCCTTGTAGAGCATTTCTGTTAAGTACCGAAGAATATGAGGTAAACTGGGTACTGTGGTGTCCATACCCTGGGTCTGGCTCCAGGAACAGTATCTTTTCCACTTTTCAGCATAGGATTTTCTAGTACTAGGTCTCCTTGCTTCCAGAATGACCTCTAGCACCTGCTTACTGAGGGAAGCTGTTGGAGAGCTGAAGGAATTAGCCAGGCTGCAAGGTTCAGGGTTTGAAGCTGAGGGTGAAGAATCTGGCCCACCTGCTGGGACAGCAGGGAATGTGTCTGAGGTAGGTGCCATGAATCCAGCAGTATCATGCCACGCAAGAGGGAGTACCAGTGCTGGCGAGGCCTGTCTGGTGCAATAAGAATTGTCCTTGGCTTGTCCTGTTTGATCTTTAGCAGAACCTTCGAGAGGAGAGGCAGAGGGGTAAAGGCATAAACCAAGAGGCTTTCTTAGGTAAATGACAGGGCATCCACTTTCCAAGCTTGACTGTGGGGAGTCCTTGTGCAGAATTTGTCCAATTGGTAGTTCTGGGGGCAGGCAAACAAGTCTATCTCTGGAGTCCCCATTTGTTCCTCAAGAGGTTGAATATTTTTGGTTCCAATTTCCATTCGTGTGGGTCCATGAGATTTCTGCTTAAGTTGTCTGCCAGCGAATTTAGCTTGCCTAGCAAGAATTGAGCTTGTAGGTGCACTTGGTATCTTAAGGCTGTGTTCCACAGAGCCATGGCTTGTCTGCAGAGAGGGTAAGAGCGGGTTCCCCCCTGCTTGTTTATGTACCACATAACTGTGGAGTTGTCGGTCTTTACCAATAATTGAGAGTAAAATCCCATGAGTGGAGGAGCTCTCTGGTCAGCCTCAGTAAGAAGCTGCGATTCCTGATAAAACCCTCCAAAGCTAGTTACGAAAACAAAATCGTCACTGATTCTAAAGACAAACACAAAGCATTCTATAGCTATGTCAAGAATCTCAATGGCAACACTCAGATCTGCTCTGAGTTACAGCACAATGGCACTAAATATACAGACCCAACTGATATTGCCAACATCCTGGCAGATAGGTTCAGTGATAACTTTACCCCACTCTCACCCATTAAAGAGCCCATCTCTATACCGGAAGAATGCAAAATTCCTGTAATCACGGCTGCACAGGAAAAAAACACACTCTCCAAAGCTAAGAACACAACATCCATGGGACCAGGCAAACTCCCAGGCTGCGTTCTGCACAAACTACAGAACGTACTGGCACCCCACCTAAGTACCATGTTCAATCATAACCTCACCTCAGGCTGTGTGCCTGCTGAATGGCGCACAGTGACGGTTATCCAACTCCACAAGGGGGGAGCCACCACAGACCCTGGGAACTACTGCCCCATTAGCCTGATGAGCCTGGTCTGCAAGGTCATGGAACGTATCATCATGGAACTTATAAACAAAGACATTGGTAATCTCCAAACTCTGGACCCCACCCAGTTCGTGTTTGTAAAAGGCAGATCATGTCTCCTAAACCTGATAGACTTCTTTGAAGCAGACACCAAAGCCGTAGACAAGGGTAAGGTGGTTCACACAGCCTATCTAGATCTTGCCAAGGCTTTCAACACCATCCCCCACTCTGGAATTCTAGATAAACTCACTAAACTAGGTATATATCCCTATGTCACAAGATTGGTTGCCAACTGGCTCACTGACAGAACCCACACTGTGAAAGTAACAGACTCCAAATCCGACTTCAGACCAGTGACAAATGGAGTCCACAGGGTTCAGTCCTGGGTCCTCTCCTGTTTGGTATCTACTTCTCTGAAGTACAGGCTAACAAAGAAGGTCTTTGGCTAACGAAGTTCGCAGATGACTGCAAACTAGGAGCCATAATCGAAACTCCCAACGATGTGGACATCCTACAAAAGGGCCTCACTGAGACAGATGCCTGGTGTCAAAGCCATGGCCTCAAGCTCAATGCCAAAAAGTGCATTGTCATCCCCTTTGGTAAAAACTCTATACCCATGAACTACAACATAGGTGGTAGTATACATAACACCGAAAGTGTGATAAGAGACCTTGGGACACAGGTGGACAGTAGTCTCTCCTTTGATAATCACATCTCCGCAGTAGTCAGGAAATCCTTCTACATGGCACACCTCATCACAAAAGGTTTCTCATCCAGAAAAAAAGAGGTCATTCTTCCCCACTACACATCACTCATTAGACGCATTATAGAGTACAACACCCCTTTTGGTATGTACCTCACAAGACATCTACAACAACTAGAAAGGCTGCAGAAATACCTCACAAAGAGGATTACTGGCCTCAAACAGATGCCCTATGCAGACCGTCTCAAAAAACTCCAGCTTTACTCCATCGCATATCGCCTATTCAGAGGTGATCTCTGCCTAACCTACAAAGCTATGTCAAATCCAGAGCTGTTGGACATGCTCCACTTAAAGAAATCCCAATCCCTCCAAGCTACATGCTCTAGGGGCCTAAACCTTGTCACCACAATAAACAGAACATGCCAGAGGGATAGATCCCTGTCCCAGAGACTTCCCAAACAAAGCTCCTCATTAGCACTCTTCAAGAAAAATCTTGATGATTGGATGGGAAATAGGAAATTCACCGCCGGGATCACCTCTGTGGCTCTGCTCGACAGTGCCACAGGAAAATATTTTTCTTGGGTGGCAAAAGCCAGGGTAACCTTTTGGCTTGGCTTGTATAGGCCCCAGGGACGATAGCCTAGTACCTACCTACCTATAAATTGTCCTGGAAGGATGTGGTCTTTGAAGGCTGTCAGGGAATTCTGTACAGCTAGCATTTCTTTTTGGTTGATATGCGGGTGCATCTGACTCGGGTTCCATTTGCCCTGAATGCACCACCCTGCCAAGTGAGCCCCCCATGCATAGTCTGATGCGTCTGTAGTCAGGGTTTGGGCGGCAGGGGGTAAATGGAAAGGGAGCCCCTTGTTGAGGTGGCAGGCCTCTGTCCACCAAAGGAACTCTGTCTTTATACAAGGAATGATAGTAACTATTGATTCCAGGTCCTGAGAATGTTGACACCATAGGCTTTTTAGATACCAGTGTAGTTTCCTCATATGCAGTTTTGCATATGGAATTAGTAGAATGCAATAGACCATGAACCCCAGGGCTTGCAGGATTTTCCTTGCAGATAGCTGGGTCTTTGTAGCCAGTAGTTTGAAGTAGGCTGTCAAATAAACTTGATTCTCTGGCGTGAGGTAAGCCATCTGGGAAGTTGTGTTCAAGCTTGCTCCCGGGAATACAATTTGTTGGCAGGGTACTAGATGAGATTTCTTTTCATTTATGGTGTACCCCAGTGAGGATAGAAGTTTCTTTAAAAATGCCAGATGTTTTAATAGCATGTCCTGGCTTTCCTGCCTGAATCAAGACAATCGTCCAGGTATGGGTATATTTGAATATTTCTCTGCCTGCAAAATGCAATGGCTGGAGCTAGACACTTCGTGAATACCCTGGGCACAGTAGATAAGCCAAAGGGAAGTGCAGAGAACTGATAGTGCATGGAGCCTGCTCTGAAGCGTAGGTATTTCCTGCAAGATTCCCTTACTGGACTGTGCAGGTAAGCTTCTTTACGTCTAAGGTTGCCAACCAGGCATCTTTGCCTAGCATAGGAAGCAGCTGTTGAAGTGTTAGCATTTTGAATTTTGGGATTACCAAAAAGGTGTTTAGAGTACAGAGGTCCAGGATAGGATGCCAGGAGCTGTCTTTTCTGGGAACCAGGAAAAGTCTTGTGTAGAACCATTGTCCCCTTTCTTCTGCTGGGACAGGTTGAATACCCCTGATACTTAGAAGAGAGAGAGCCTGCTGTTGAGCCTCTGCCCACTGATTTGGTGGGTAGGTCTGGCCAACCGTTTGGGGTTGGTAAGGTGTGAAAGTAGAATCTGTATCCTTGGAAAACTACATTTAAAACCCATTTGTCCTGGGTAATGAGTTCCCAGTTCTTTGCATGCAGGGCGATCTTTCCCCCTAAAGGAGCAGGCAGTGGAGCAGGGCTTGGAAGGGTTAAGGTTAAGTCATTGTGACATTTTCCATAGGGGGAGTCTTACTACTTCCAGCTTTGGAAGTGGGAGCCCCCCACTGCTTAGGCCTGTGTGTACCTTGAGACTCTAGCCTAGGTGGTCTGCTGTTCCTGGGTTTGGACTGAGAAGGCCTGGAAAAGACTGGAATGGACCAATTCTTAGAATGCCAATACCTACTAAATCTAGGAGGCTGTACTTGCAGGAAATATTTAACAGTTTGCATAGATTTAGCTTTTTCCTCCATCTTTTTAAGGACTTCCTCTGCTTTGTTGCCAAACAGGCGGTCTTGGTTTAAGGGAGCACCCAGTAATTTAGCTTTAACATGATCTGGCAAGTTTTGCTCCTTAAGCCAAGCATGCCTTCTAAGTACAGACCCAGTGACAGCAGCCCTGCAAGATGCTTCTAAAGAGTCAAAACCACATTGCAAAGTATGTTTACCAACTTGTTCCGCAGAATGCATTAAATCTTGTAATTCTCTATGCTCAGCACAGTCAGGAATCAACATAATTTTCTGTTTAAGTAGTCCCATAATATGCTGTTTATACTTTAAAATATGAAACTGGCAGTTTAAGGCCCTAATGGCTAAAGTAGCAGAAGTGTATACTTTCTTACCCCATCTGTCAAGGGCTCTGGAATCTCTATCAGAGGGGATAGAGTTTTTGGCAGTAGTAGCCTTAATGCCTTTAGGCCCTTGGGAAATGGTCTCTGGATCCGCAGTAGAATTCTTGAAAAAGAACTTGTGAGAGCCAGGTACTCTGTAATATCTGTCAGGTTTTCTGGGAGCTGGAGGTAAACAGTCTAGGGCCAGGCTAGATTCCAAAAAGGCATCATCTACAATGCCCAGAACAGGAGGGACAGCTAAAGGCCTGTGTTGAGGGAGGAATAAGAATTCCCTAAGCCTCTTTTTTGAAGTCACAGTAATCCTGGCTTTCCCAGCGAAAATGCTCCCTAAGAGAATGCAAGATTTCACCAAAAGAAAAATCTTCTGGAGGGGAAGCAGACAGAATGGAGCCCTCTGCATCAGAATCCTCATAGGTAGATAAGGGCAAATCTTGGTAATCAGAAGAAACAGAAATTTCAGAATCCTGATCAGAAGGAAAATCAGTTCTAGGTCTCTTAGAGGGGGAAGGTTGGCTTCCCCTAATTAAAGTAATAAGGTCTTCAGCCATTCTTATCATTTGTTTTTTTAGGCATATGGGCCTGACCATGCGGTTTAGACGGCGGTTTTCTAGGCGTGGGTCGAGTTTTAGGCCTTGAAGAAGAAGATGGCGTTGTTTTGAAATGCAAGTCTGTAGGCCTGAATACACCCTCAGAAGCTGGTGCCAGCGCAGTGGCTCCGGACCCATCCAAGGTAGAGACATATGCAGGTTCCATAGTCAAAGAAGCATCGCACGGCATACTGGACTTCGAATGGGTCTCAGCAGAGGCCTGCGAATCTGAAGTAGTAGGTATCAGGGGCTGTGAAAGCGCCTCACTGAGTACCAGTGAACTGGTGACTAGGTTAATGGAAGCGTCATCAGCAGTTTTGGACCTATGCGGTCTGTCTCTGTCATTATCTTTACATTTTTTCGAAATATTGGTCAACAGATGGCTTACCGAAGACATTTCTAGATAGTTAATCTGAGTACCAAAATAATTTGCTGCAAAAATAGACTGACAATGAATAGTTTGGGGGTTGAATAAAACACAAAACAGACAGCGAGGGACATTGTGGTCTGGGCCTAAGCAAGGAATGCAGTAAGAATGAAAATCTTTATGAGGTATTTGCTTTCCACAGGTAAGACAATTGTTAACTTTTACTGACATTGGTTTAAGAGCAAGAAAAAGGATCCTCAACAGGGTACTTAGCTTTTTTGAAGACTTCAGTTCTGAAACTCGAAAAAGAAAATTTCAGGAGTCGGCCGACCGGCACTTGCAAACTGCCTCTGCTTCGGGCACCGCGCAGCAAGAAAGACTGATTTAATGGCGTTGGCTGCATGTTTAATACCTCTGACGACCTGACGTATTGGAAGAAGAGACAGCATCCGATGCAGAAATCCAGGACTTTGATATTCAGGCCAGCCGAGGGCTACCTGCAGTCAGATAACCCAAATGTAATGACTGCAACAGTGAAACACGAAGAACATCAGGGTTATGACATGTCCTGTTAAGATAACTCCAATAATCAGTGAATGAACATGAGTAAGGTAAGCACAAGATACCATCAGCCCACAGTGGCTGATCTCAGTGCTTACACCTAGAAATTTAAGGAAAGTTGATGCTCCTGATCTTCAGGGATTGTTTTTCTCCAGGTACTACAACTCTCTACTTCTTTGCTCAACAATTTTGGGCAAAGCCAGACATAATGGCAGAATAAAGAATCATACTCAAACATTTTTTAAATATCACTGTAATTCACTTAAAATTAATAAAATGGGTCTACTTCACGATGTCAAAAGCCGACAGTATCGAAGCTGATATTGTCGGCACCATAACATCGAAAACGCATAACATTGTGTAGGTAAATGGAAATCTCCGTAGGGGAGATTTCCATTTACCTCAATGTAGTGCAGTCTCGGTGTTGGAATATTTAAGTGGGGGGGGGGTGCTTGCCCCCTGCCTACGCTAGTTAGTTTTTATTTTTGTTTGCTTTTTGTTTTTTAAGCGTTATTCAATGTTTTACTACACTGATCACTAGAGGCTGACCTTTAGTGATATAGATGCACTAAAATAACACATTCTGCATTAACATGCAACAGTAAGAAGTATGAAACTCTGATGTCTGGATTTATTGTCTGCAATCCTGAAGTATTTATCAGCAAATTAAACTTTTATGAAGGACAGATCAAAACTGTCGCTTGTCTAGTCAGGATACAATAGACTAAATTTTGTGGGTTCTGTTCAAGCAGCTTTATTATGTACAAACACATCATGATTGAGGCTTATTAACTTTAACTTAGGTAAACTTGTATACAAACTAGCTGTTACACTCGCACATGTTCACTCTCTGGCTGCACTCTCAACATGGCACTGAGATCAGCATGTGTTAGGTATTTACATGCACGTTCAGTCCTTGAAACACTTCTTAAAGATACAGCGCACAAACTCTGTTCTACATCCTCCCTCTTTCACAAATAGGTTATACAATATTGACAATATCAGTGGACATGCAATCAATTCAAATTCTCTGTTGTGCAATTATACAGAACTAGATACACGTATATACAATCAATTCCAGGTTGCTGTGTACTTCACAATAGGCCTGGAAATACGACCAAAGCACATGACAAAATTTTGAATCAGATTCAGCAACTGGGACTGCCTCTGCTGAATGTTCAACCTTAGGTACCATCAGGAATATCATCAGGAATGGAAGTAGAAGTTAAGATACGTTCTTCAACAGGAACGTTGTCTGGATTATTCTGAGATCTAGAGTCTGTATCACAGGAACAATGCTGCGATATTGATCCTGGTACAGGAAGATGTCTGCAATTTCTCCTGTACTCCACACCCTCAGATTCTATGAAGCAGGATCTCAGCTCGGTACATATACCTGTTACTTGGCCAATCTGGTCGAAACCTTTTGTCATTTGTATCTTCACTCTCTCTCTTTCTTTCAATGGACAAAGAAATCTGCTCTATTTATTGGACTTCTGGAAAGAATGCTTCCTGAATAATTGGGCTCTAATGGTTCTGTTGTTCTTAGCTTTAGGCCTCAAAAAATTGGAACTAATAGGCAATGTTGTTCTGGTTTGCCTGGAGAGAAATCTCTGAGCAGGCGAGCCAAGTATATCGTCATGGGGTATGTTTCTGAGATTGAGTAAATTCAAAAAGACATCGCTATTGTCAGGCTTTTACCTTTCAAGTAATTGCTTTGCATGCTGCACTGCATGTTCAGCTAGTCCATTTGACTGTGGATATTCTGGACTACTAGTAACATGTATGAAGTCCAACTCTCTTGCAAATTTCTGAAACAAATGACTAGTAAATTGACTACCACTGTCAGAAATAGCTTTGTGTGGACTACAATGGACTGAGAAATGACGTTTCAACTTAGTGATAACAGCAGTGGACGTTAGGTTAGGTAGAAAATCGATCTCAAATCAGTTCGAATAAGAGTCTACCAATACTAAGTAATGCTGACTGTTCCACACTAATACATCAGTGGCTACTGTTGACCAAGATAGTTCAGGAACTTGTCATAGCTGAAGTGGTTCTCTTTGCAAATGCGGTTTAGTACTACTGCATACTGAACAAGAAGTAAGTACTTTATCAATGTCTTTTACTAGAGAAGGCCAAAATACTAGCTCTCTCACCCTTCTTTTGGTAGATTCGGAACCTGGGTGACCACGATGCAAAATGTGGATATATTCACGTTGTAAGAAAGCAGGAACAACAATTCTAGGACCTTTGAAAATAATGTCATCTTCCCTCAACATGTCATCTCTGTAAGGAAAATAAGTGTGCACATCTGGTAGTGCACTTGATTGTTTTGACGGCCATCCAACATTAATGTAGTGGTTGAGCTTTTGCAAAATTGGATCAGTCTTTGTATGATTTCTCAGCTGATCAAGTCTCATTGTAGAAAAATTACACACTTCCATTATGTCAAAGTCAAACTTTTCTGCATCAGGCTGTTCCCTTGTATTTCTGGGTGATTCAGATAAGGTATTAGCCAGATAAAACAGTCTGCCTATCGTATAGGCCAATTTGAAGTTGTACTTTTACAATTTGAGCATCATTCTTTGTAATCTCACTGGAGTTGAATGCATAGACTTCTTTAGAATAGTAACTAGAAGTTGGTGATCAGATGAATAGCTCGACCATAGATATAATTATGAAACTTTGAACATGCAAACACTACTGCCAAAAGTTCTTTCTTGATCTGAGTTTATTGCATTTCAGTTTGGGTATGGGTTCTACATGCATAGGTTACTGATCTGCCTTCTTGAAGACTAACTGAGCCAAGACCAAATTTTGAAGCATCACAGGAAAGAATTACTGGTTTATTGACATCACAGTAACAATGTAGGTCGGGTGGCAATTTTCCGCTTAAGATCTTCAAATGCTCTCTGGTGCTGTTCCAGCCAAGACCATGTAACATGTAACGTCAGGTCTCTCAAAGGTGCTATCAACTCACTGAAGTCTACTATAAACTTGCCTAAATAGTTGACCATGCCAAGAAAACACTGTAGAGCTTGAACATTATCAAGTGCTGGCATCTCAAGAATAGTTTTTTTTTTTTTTTAGATGAGTCTGGTCTCAAGCCAGTACTGATAAATAAATGACCTACATATGTAACTTCTGGTAGTCTGAATCTGCAGTTTAGAGGATTGAGCTTTAAGTTCACTTCACGTGCTTTTTCTAGAACTCTCTAACATTTTTGTCATGCTCTGCTTCACCATTGCCTCCAACCAATAAATCATCTACTATTATGGAACAAGGATAACCTGAAAACATTTCTCCATTGCATGCTGAAAGACTTCACTTGCAGAATTTATTCCAAATGGCATCCTTAGGAATCTGTATCTGCCAAACAGGGTATTGAAAGTAGTGTAATGAGGATTTGTGATCAAGCATCACTTGCCAAAATGAACTTTTTGCATCCAAGACAGAAAAAAAGAGTGACATTCGGTATTAGGGTTATGACTTCTTCGACTGTACATATTGGATGATGAGGTCTCTTTAATGCTTTGTTCAAATCTCTTGGGTCAATACATAATTCAGATTTCACCTGAGCCTTTCTTGTGGGCAGCTACCATGGACAACACCTATTCAGTTGGTTCTGTGACTGGACAAATTACACCTTGCTGCACCATTTTATCCAGCTGAGCTTCAACTTTATCCTGCATAGCTATCGGAACTTTTCTTGCTGGTCTGACCACTGGACTGACCTCTGGGTCTAACTTCACAGAATACACAACTTGAAGTTTGCATAACTTGTCATCGAAAACATCAGCATACTCTGAAAAAATAGCTTCAGAAAAACTGGAACTAGGATATGTGCTTATATGATGAACTTCTCTGGTAAAAGAAAGCAGATACATTCTTAAACTGTCTGAGACCCTGTAATGACTGCACAGGTCTTCGGACTACAGAGAATAACAAGTTGTAACAGCTGCTAGCCAAATAACATGAAAGCACTACTGAGCCTTTGGTTTGAATATCTTCACATCCATAAGCAACAAGTTTCGTACTACTATGAGTTGTTCACCAGCTCTCACTTTAGCAAATGTGTCTGCTGACATAACATTACATTCTGAACCAGTGCCTACTTTGAGCTCCGTGGATTTACCGTTGTTATAGACAGTACAAAATACTTCATTCTTTGCCAACAAATTCACTGCATCAATCTTTTCACCAATTACTGATACAATATCTACACAGAAAGTAGAATTGCAGCTCTCTGTATAGGATCATAGGTGTGTACTAGGCTAATGGCCCTGGTGCCTTTATAAGCCTAGCCCACAGAAGTGCCCTGGCATCATGCTGCCCTACATTAGTTACCAGTGCCTCTATCAAGTAGAGCCACTGGAGTGATCCCAGGGGTGAATTTTCTATTTCCCATCCACTCATCAAGATTTCTCTTGAAGAGGGCCAGTGAGGTGCTCTGCTTGACATGTATGAGAAGTCTATTCCAGAGTATGGGCAGTCTTTGGGTTATGAACCTGCCCCTCCACCATGTTCTGTTGATTGTGGTAATGAGGATGAGGTCTCTGGAGTGTGTGTTGCGGAGGGAATGGGATTTCTTTAGATGTAGCATTTCTAACAGAGCTGGGTCAGACATGGCTTTGTAAGCCAAGCAGAGATTGCCTCTTAGTAGATGATATGAGACAGAGAATAGCTGGAGTTTTTTGAGCCTGTCCATGTAAGACGTGTTTAAGACCTAGGGTCCTTTTCGTGAGATACTTTTGTGGCCTCTCCAGCTGTTGCAGATGTCTAGTGAGGTACATGCCAGATGGGGTCTATATTACAAGCTCAACCACCTAGCCTGTCGAAGCCGAATGATCAACTTGCTTGTTTGAGTGACCCTTCTTTATAACTGTGTGAGGTTTACTTGATTTGCACAACTTTTAAAAATGGTTCCATTTCTTACACTTGTGGTATTTCTGACCAAATACCAAGCATTTCTCTATTTCAGACTCATGATTGGCACCACAACTGCGACAGTTAACTATAAAGCTAGAGTTGGGTTTTCCTGATTCACAGTGTTACTGCATTGAGCATGCTCCTTTAAGTGAAATAGTCTTAGAACTTGTTGAAAAACTAGGTGGTTTCCTCGGGGAACCTGCAGGGGCTGTGGCTGCCACATGCTTAGGTCTGCTTCTGTTTGCCAAGTGTTGCATGCTGTCTACATTTGCTCTGGAGCCTGCCAAAACCATGCTCTTATCACTTGCAAGCATACTTGTGTGTCTTTCTGTAACTTCATGGACTTGACAAATCTCAATAGCTTTGCTTAGCATTAAAACACCATCATGGAGCAAAATATTTCTCACAGCAGCACTATTAATACTACACACAAGCCTGCCCTTTATCAACTCATCTTTTAAGTCACCAAACCAACACATTTTAGCTTTGTTCCTCAGGTCAGTAATACAAGCTGCAAAAGTCTACCCTGGTTTCTGATCTCTTGTGTAAAACAAATGTCTCTCTAATGGGGGTTACACATTTCTCTAAATTTGCACTTCAAACATTCAGAGTCTTCCCTTGATTCAGCCTGTACAGCAATATGGCATTTTTCACCTTCTCCCTCATGTACTGCTGGTGCATACACAAATGAATGCTCTCTTTCAATGGCCTCTGACCCAGCTAGGTTTACCAAAATGAATGCCCTGGTGCATGCATCTTTGTCAAAATAAGCTGCCTGTATAAAATATTGTACTCTTGCTCAAATATTCTTCAATTCTCTGCAATATTCTGATCAAATAAAAGTGGTGAGGGCTTTCTAAATCCGTCTGCCATATTAACACATACCAGTGAAGGATTTTGCAAATATGCACAAACACACACACCTATACATATTAAGGCACACACACGCTTCTAAAACTATAAAACAACAAAACGAGTGGGAAACAACCACAGTAACCACTTTAATGCAAGTTAAGCGCTTTCATCAAATATCCAACTTCCTCAGAACAAGTTCCATTTAAAACACACCAGCCTTAAATACACAAAAATCACATCTTCAATGATTTTCTGTTAATTAACCCTTAAAATACCAAGACATGTCACATTGTATTTAAATTCATGAAAATACATATTTCTTCACATCTAAGTCTATAAAAAACATTTCAGAACATTAAAAAACATCCCCTAAGAAAAAACACGACCTATACTTAAAACTAACTTGCTCTATATTGTCATATCTATTACCGTTATGGTTAAGAAATTCATTCCCTTGTCCTAAAACATTTATAAACCTAACTCAGCTTTTGATTTTAATATACTACTGATAGAGGTGGTTTCATTAAGGCCCGGGAGTTCAGTAGCATTGCATTTCAACTGCAATTTTAGTTCTTTATATTCCAAATATAAATCTAATGCCCCCACCTGCCAAGATTAACTTTATCTATAGCAGTGAATTTAAAGCTTTGGGATGGGTTGCTTTTTGTATGTTTGCTAGTGCATTCCTACCATCACCTTTTACTACATCATGTTAATGTTGGTAAATTCTAATTTTAAGTTTATATAGCACAACTGGAGGTACAAATGGTCCTCAATTCTGCGTATGCAAGTTGTTGGTCACTACATGGTCACTTTTCAGACGACATAATTTTTGGAACGGAGATAGACAAAGGTTAAACCAATTCTACCAATATTTGAATAACAGCACACTTTTTTGAAGTTCACCATGGAAATAGGGGAAGACAGAGTACATTACCTTGATGTTACTATTAGCAAAAACAGGGGAGATAAGAGGTTTGAATCAAACCTCTATAGGAAACGAACTCCCTTCTTCATTTTGATAGCCATCATCCTATACATCAAAAAAAGTCATTAGTCAAAGGTCAAATGGTGAGACTAGCCCGTATGGTGAGTTCTGACAAAATGTTCTATGAAGAGAGTTTGGTATTGAAAGGAATGTTGCAGAATAGAGGTTACCCGACATTTTCTAGGATAGAATATTTGATGAAGTTGTAAGGAAGAGACAAGGAGGTCACTTTGTGCCTCTAATAGGCATGGACAAGGAGACGTGTAATAGGGGATACATCTACCACAAGCAACACTAATAACATTCAAAAGGCCCTCACCTTACTGTATAATCTACATTTTCAAGGGATCAAGAACATAATATATCACAACTGGAACATTTTTAGAGTGAATGGGGAATATATGAATACAGTGGGACAAAATCCAGTTATAGTTTATAAAAAGGATATGTGCTTCAAATCTATTACTGAGAAACCACTTAAGGGACTATTATTTGGACGTATGACTAAATGCGGGCAGTGCAATCAATGTAAGTTTATTAAAGAAGGAACTGAAGTGATGGTACCAGGATGAGGTGTCATAACATCGGGATATAGGGTGTGCCAGCAATGTGAGTGTTTCTGAATTGGAAAAACTAAAAATAAACTTAGTATTAGAATTTACCAACATCAATATAATGCAGTAAAGGGTGATGATAGGAATGCACTAGCAAAACGTATAAAAAGCAACCCAACACATAGTTCTAAATACTCTACTAAAGATAAAGTTAATCTTGGCGGCATTAGATTTATATTTGGAATATAAAGAACTAAAATGGCAGTTGAAATGCAACGCTACTGAACCCCTGGGCCTCAGTGAAACTACCTCTATCAGAGTATTGTAAAATTAAAAGCTGAGTTAGTTTTGTAAATGTTTTAGGATAAGGGAATGAATTTCTCAACCCAACAGTGATAGGTATGACAATATAGGGCAAGATGATTTTAAATATAGGTCGTGTTTTTTATTATGAGATGTTTTTTATGTTCTGAAATGTGTTTTATAGACTTAGATGTGAAGAAAATTGCATTTTCATGAATTTAAACACAATGTGACATTGCCTTGGTATTTCATGGGTTAATTAACAGAAAAGCAATGAAGTCATATGATTTTTGTGTATTTAAGGCTGGTGTGTTTTAAATGGAACTTGTTCTGAGGAAGTTGGATATTTGTTTGACGATAGCGCTCAACTTACACACACATACATATGCCAGAAATGTATGCCAGTATTCATAACTATGCCCAATAGCACAACAAGCCTCAGAATAATGTAACTGTGGGAAATAAGCCTCTCAGGCAACGTAATACTCTTGAAATTATTGCACTGCAAGAAATCACCTCTAATCAGTGCAAGAAACATTTCAAAATAACTGCACTGTATGAATGAACTGGGCAAAAGAAGCTCAAAGTAAGAAACATTTAGGAGTAACTGCACTTTGCGAATAAACAGCACACGGCACACAAACTTCTCCAAAATGGTTGTACTTTGTTAGAGAATTATTTACAGTGCAAGAAACACTCTAATGGTAGCACTCTGCAAACAGACATACCCAGCACAAGAAACTTTTCAAAATGGCTGTACTTTGTACTTTACGAAATAGCTGCACTTTGCACACAAATAAACTCTTGGAATACATGCACTGTAATAAGCACACACTGCAAGCACTTTTACACACTTTGAGATACTTCAAATAACTCTAGTTATGCCCAGAATACAATATGAAGTAGTAGTTATGCCAAAACACAGCACTTTGCCCAAATAACATGCAGTCGCCCTGCTTTATTTACATTTAATGTGCCCTTTTTTGCCCTTATTATATTTGTTTTGCTTGTTAATCTCTTTCCATGCCTGCTATAAGTTTCTTGAGTTTGTTTTACTCTAAAAATGCCTGTTTGGCTTTAAACATGCTCGTTTTGCAATTCCGAAGTAATTCCAAACCCCTTACTTCATTTTTCTGATGGTCATTTTATCAAATCTCTTAATTAGGAAACATTTTGTTTAATCAACAAACCTTTTGCTCTTCTCACTTGTTTGATAATGCAGTTTGTCCCCTTGTAATGCTCTGTTTTATCTTTTTTTTTATAAAATAAACTGTTGGTGCAAGTTTTCATTACCTTTGGGTTCTTTTCTGACTCTTTTTCATGCTTGTTTCTCTTAGTTTACCTTCACTGTTAACCCTGCACCCTCTAGCTCTGGAAAGCAATCTCTGGAATCCCACTTCTGACACCATGTCACTCGTCTAGTCAGGATACAATAGATGAGATGCCGTGGGCTCTTTTCAAGCAGCTTTATTATGTACAAGCACATCAGGATTGAGGCTTATTAACTTTAACTTGGGTAAACTTATATACAAACTAGCTATTACACTCATACATGTTCACTTTCTGGCTGCACTGTCAAAATGGCACTGAGATCAGCACGTGCTCGGCATTTATATGCACGTTCATTCCTTGAAATGCTTCTTAAAAATACAGCACACATGCTCTCTTCTACAAAAATTATGAGGCAAAATCAGGAACAGTGACAGGTATGCATTACTTCTCAATGAGGTAAATACAATTGACTTACTCCTGCTGCTGTTTGATGACTGGTAAACAATAGTTACTGATTTGATATGGCAGTACTAGTGTTGCTATTTGCTGAAATTAATGTAAACCTAGTATTGTTATGTGTGTGTGTGTGTAAGATTAACACACTGGCAATAATTTCACTTTATAGTATAATTACCATCATGCCTGTGTGTGTGTGGGGACCATGGTTGCAGTATATCCAAGAGTGACAAGTTGGCCACATTTTCTTTCACTTACCATTACCACAATAGATATTACACATGATACGTGATAATCTTTGGTGTTTTTTGTCAGGAAGAGAATGTGTGTGAAAGCAAGTGTACATTGCCATGTAACAGTGCTTTCCTATGCTCGAGTTCTTGGGTATGTTTCTTTCCTGTGTGGAGTCTGCATGCCCTCCCCATCTGTGTGTAAATCTGTGTGTTCTGGTTAACCCCTGTACCTGAAAAACATACAGTAGGTGAAACGGAATTCCTCCAGTTTCGCTGAAGGTGAATGTGCAGTGTGTGTGTGTGTGTGTGTGTGTGTGTGTGTGTGTGTGTGTGTGTGTATGTGTAGAATATCATTGATTTTTATCTGTGTGCACACATAATGAGGCTGGGCACATACATAACTTTTCTGGATAGTATTAAAAAAATGGAGTTCACAAATAACTATATTACAAAGGTAAGGAATAAAAAACTTTGTAGAACATTCAGACACAAAGCTTCTATGGGTCGGGGGGTCCCACAACCTAAACTATGAGTAAATTTTGAATGGAATTAGTGGTGGCTTCTGCCCTCAACCCCACCCATTCTAAACCACTGTTGTGTACAGGTTGCAGTACTTTGCGTAGTGGGTTGGAGATGGTGTGCCATTATGTCTTTAATTTTCATCACAATCAACCCTTACAGGTGTGTCCAGGAGGTCATTATTGCTTGTGCTAGGGCTAGGGACAGGGTGGTCATTGTTTCTTTTACTTTTTTTTACAGACCTTGGAGGTATGCAAAAAGGTTACTAAAGCTTGTGTAGGGGCACTGTAATGTCTAGGAGCAACAAAGTGTAATACTTTATGACAGTCACTTTTTTTTTCACTTTCCTCACAATTACATATCAGTCATGTGACTTAGGGGTGGGGTAAAGAGTGAGGAAGCATGCACTGTACATGTATGACAGCACTCTCTTGAAATACATGTCTGTGGCTATTTAAACCACTGCTTTCATCCAATTTAACACCAAAGGGATGCACAGGCAGTGATGGTCTTGTCTTTTTTTGTGTTTTTTGAGGTGGGGGTATGGAGGCAGGCAGTGTTCTTAAACAGAATTTGTGTATCCTCACAAACAATTGTCTTGTTAGTTTGTCATGAGGTACTATTTTGTCAGTTTAGAACATTAAGCCTTGTGCACAACTTATGCCTTCCTTGAAAAAAATAAGACTGAAATTACTTTCTTTCTCATGAGTTTTGTTCATTATACCATTGCGTTAAAAGGTTGGGAAATGCTCTAATATGCACCTCAGAGCACCTATAGCCATATGACTTCTGCGGACCCTGGTGTAATTGAGTTAAGGCTTAATTAAGTTATTTCTTAAATGGTTATTACTGTGTTACAACGTCCAAGTAAGGTGTGCTGAAAGGATGCAAAGAAAACTAAAGATAAACAAGGAATCTCTTTCTTTAATCATAGTTTCTGTTCAAGCCATCACTAACTAAAAATGTTGGAAAAAGAAACTTAAAAATGCACTTTAGTGCATATAGAAAGCGTGGTTTAACTGGAAATGCTGACGAGTATGGCAAAATGTGAAAAAAAAGCAGAAAAAAATAATTTTCATGGTGTGGGGATCCCTGGATATAGGAAAGACAGAGGGCAGCATTACAGGTTATGTGTGTGTGGAACAGTAGGCAGTGCCTACTGCACAATTCCATCTAATTCTTGCCTTGTAGCTAGAGCTGTTGTAATGTATCATGACTGCAATTAAATGCCAGTCACTATAAATATCACTCTGTGAGATGGGCCAACATAGTGTGGTACACAGACCTGTTGTAATGTAAAAGCATTGCAGCTACAGTTTAATCTGAGAGCACTACTCTTAAAACTCTATATTATGAACTAAAAGTTTTTAGGAGAGCTGGCAGTGACAAGGTGATACTTAAACTAGAAGTGTCCATGGGGCCTCCAACTTGACATTTGTTGGGGGAGTGGCCCAAAATGCTAACACTGGCCCTGAACCTATGAATTTACCTACCTTCTTCCACCCCCATTATATACCTCACCTATTCTTCCAAACCTATGTACTACACCTAAAGCTAAACTCTCTGTTACAATAAAAAAGCCAAATTTGCTTCCCACCTTATGTATAGAACTCATCACTGCAGAGCCCTGAAACAACTAAACTGCTTGAGCTATCCAATTATTTAACATGCACCCCACATATTACTGCACACACTCTTACACCTGCACCAGAAAAATGTGCAGCGTTAAAAGATACCTTGCAACACTACTCTTCAGGCAAAGATCTTCGCACAGCCAGTAAACTCTTACTAATCACAACAAAGTCTAGTAACTCAGAAAGTGACTCATTATACTCCCATTACATATCTTAACTCTGGATCACCGTCCCACCATACCGAAAACAGACCATTAATCCTTCCGCCTTCAAGTCCTTACTAAAACAGCACCTAAACCACATGTGGTTGTGTATGTGCTCCTCACCTGAATAATTCCATTTTCCTTTGTCAACTCATAACTCCTCTATCCCTTTAGAACCTCTATCCCCTTCTACATTTAAAAACATTTCTACCACTCTTCAATTACCTTCATATCTTAATTCCCACTTTACATTTCAATTTCTTTTTGACCTTCCCAAAATACTTTTCAACACTCTCTAATGACCAGAATTTATGTCAATATGTACCCTAGTATACTTACCCCTATATCATTGACTCATCAACTAGACAATGTCTCTCTCCACCTTCAAACTAATTATTTATCTACTGGCTAATGTTTCACACAATTTACCTCAATTTTATTTATTTCTAACGTCTGTACTGTAACCCTACTTATCTGTGACTCATAAGTCGTGTCAAATGTGTACTTGACACATATGTTGCACACAAACTGTTTGCATATTAACTGTTTATACTTTGAATTTAATATCATATATGTCACAACAGAAGAAATACTGTTTTATCTTTGCATGACATCACTAGAGAACAGTTAACTGTTTGTATCTAGATGTCTTAAGAACTACCTAGGTAATGTACCATTGCAAATTTGCTTTCCCCATGGGCCTTCACTGAAAAAGGGCTTTGCCTAAGTGAAGTTTCATCAAAACCTAACTAACCAATAACAACCTCTTATATCACCAAATTACTAGAACAAATATTTTGAACCACCAACAAAAAATGCTGCCAATCCACAACTTCCTTCTGCCAAAACCTAACTAACCAATAATAACCTCTTACATCTCCTTGTTACTATAACTGACAATACCAGGCCCGTCACAATCTAAATATGCTCTCCTATAAAACACCCCATACCCTAAATTTCCCACTCTCCACCATGATTCTGTGTCTCACTCTAACCTCCCCCATACTCATATTGTTAACCTGTTGTACAGCTTACCCAATACAACTTCCTGATTACCTTATCTGTTACCAAAAGATACATGATTACAATGTAACCTCTGCATCCATCCAGTTCAATATAGGCCCCCACTTATAATAATCACTACACAAACCTCATTAAACCTAAAATAATCCATAACTCCAAAAAGAGTTCAAAGGTACTATCATCAGCTGTTCCACAAAAACTAGAACACAGCTACACATGTGTACTACTGAATCTACTGCTAGCAGGTGACATTCACCCTAACTCTGGACCCTCAAAGGCACCAAGTTACTCTACAATAATAAATTAGCCCTGCCTGAAAACCTAAATTCCTCTCCCAACAAAATAAGAAATAGCAAAAAAAAAATCTATTCCATATGAACCTCAGAAGCATTGTAAACAAAATTCTAGAACTGCATGCATTGATAAAATATCACTCCCCTGACATATTAGTAATAACAGAAGCTTGGCTAAAACTTAACATCAGTAACACAGAAATACTTTCCCTGACCCCATACCAGCTTTAGCATCCTTAGAGCTGATAGATTAAACAAAAAAGCAGGAGCAGCAACAATAATGTACCACAGCAGCAAACATCTGTCACCTTTTTCATCTACCATACCCTACTTCCACAATGCCAAACTATTTCTAAGTAACCTAAAACTGAAAGCACATAAAACAATGTGTATGGCAGCCCCCTTTATATTCCACCTAAAGACAATATCACCACACTGGAAGACATCCTGTCCTGGCTATCCAGTAATGTATGTACAGAGACAATTACACTAGGTGATGTTAACATTGACTGGTCAAGTCTCACCTCTGAGATGAACATTTCTAGTAAAAACCTATACAATTTTTCTCAACTTATCACTGATCTTACAAGAATCAATCTGAAAAATGGTAAAACTACCACCTTGGACTGGTTAAGTCACCTTAACAATATAAGCTCCCATGGCACGCTAGCATGCACACTCAGTGACCATCTGCCCATATATGCCACAAGAGAATGCCATCCATCTTACAAGGAGCGCACACATAACAAAATGAACAACTTTGACACACAGCTGTTTAACACCTTACTAATATCCCACAACAGGAACATCCTAAAAATCTTGCCACTAGATGATGCCGTTGTCTATTTCAGTAATATATTTATGGAACTACTGAACAGCATGGCCTCCTTTAGGCTTAAAGGGTACAAAATTCTGCTCCTTACCTCACTCCTGCCACCAATCAATGAGGAATACAGATGAAGCCTGGAATGCATGGCTCAATAATAAAACAGAAAATAATCTTCAACAACATAAACACATAATAAATAAAGCCAAATGCAGATCAAACTTGACATGAAACGTTATACCTCCAATTTGCAAATCAAACTTGACATGAAACGTTATACCTCCAATTTGCAGAACAGATACTACAAAAATTCTACACAATTCTGGGTCACCTTATCTAAAATACTACACCTTGGTTCAAATGGACAACCAAACCCCCAACCTCTTCTGCTCACCAAAAGAAACTGCTAATGCTTTCAGTGATGACTATCTCTAGCATTGCTAGGCTACTTCATAACGAAACTTTAAACAAACTGACCTCCAAATAATCTTGACTGCATCCAACTCAGTCTCACTTCACAACTGCATTAATACACACTCTTTCTCCCTTCAACCAGTATCCATCACAACAATCAAGATACCTCAAACAAATTAAACTAAGTACACTCTTTCAATTTGAAATTCCTAGTGATTTCCTAAAAATGGCAACCAGCTCAATCTCCTTTTGAATATCCACTCTCAAATAGTTCTATTCAGGAATCACATGTCCCTACCACATGTAAACATTTTACATTATCCCAATTAACAAGGCTGGTAACACCAATGATATATCTAACTTTAGACTCATTGCAGTTCTCTCCCTTCTTTTGAAAATCCTTGAAAAATGCATTCATAATCAATTAAAGACTCCTTCACAAACAAACACCCTCCTTAACCCACCAAACATGGTTTCAGAACAGGCATAGCACTACCACATCTCTTCTAAACTTCACTAGCACTATTAACCTAGCCAGAGACAAAGGCCAACTGGTTTACGCATGTGTTTCTGGATCTATCCAATGACTTCAATACAATTTCCCACTTCTAAAACAACTCTTTTCACTTCGCCTATCAAACCCCTTCGACCAGCTGGTTCTCCAGCTACCTTTCCAAAAGGTTCCAGTCTGTTAAATGGATTAATTTCTACTCATCTTACCTACCCGCCAAAACAGGTATTCCTTAAGGGGCCACTGCTTTTCAATATATTTACTGCCAAATGTCAAGCACCTCTTACACAATATTCAGATGACTCCACTTTAATTTGTAACGGCAATAATCCAATTACACAACAACACATCACCCAAGAGTCAATTCATCAGTTGAAAGGTGGCTCAATAACTCCCAGCGTCTACTCAGTCCAAAAAACAAAGCTGCTATTACTCCTCTAAAAAGACCTTACACACCTCAAGCAAAATGTCTCAATAACAGTCTCTGATACCACTCCTACAGAAGTCATCCCCCATACCAAGCTACGAGGCATGACAATTGATAACAACCTGAAAGCTGACTTACATAAGCAACATGTTATTAAAAAAACTCACCAAACATTAGGGCAACTCTACTGAACAAAAAACTATTTGACTGATTTATTAAGGGAACTCCTGGCCTTTACACTCCTATTTTCCATTTTACTACATGGCTCCCAATGCTTAACCTTAAAGCTTAAATCCAAAATAAGCTAAAGCAGTGCTACAGTAAAAATCGCAAAATTTGCCATTAACTCGTCAAACAGAACCCATCACTGCTTACCCCTAAAACAGCTTCCTTGGCTTGAATTACCCAAGCAACACACTTACACCCAACTGCTCCTAGTCCACAAATTAATACACAAACCAGGACAGAGCAAAGCTTTACTCGACTTACTGCATACATACACTTCTGCTAGGCCACTGTGATCTGAAAACAAAATGCTCATCACTACCAACAAACCACAGTTGTCAGCAGGAACCTCTCTCTCTATTCCATCTATGTAACTCATTCCTGGAATTCCGTCTCCGTATCCCTTAAACAAACGAGCAACCTTTTTAATGTCAAACCAAGCAAAACAAACACCTGCTTGACAGCTGGACCTGCACAACTCTCAAAACAGATGTCGACCACCTACTCACTATAACTATGCTTTTCTCAACTCTAATTTCACTGACACCTCCATATCTTAGCAGGTAGTAATAGCCTAACATCAAAAGTAGCTCTCCCTTTAATGATTCCATACTACTAATGTATGCCCTTCTACCTCTTCATCTAACACTTACTGCTATTCTCTAGTGTCCCTCCAAAACAATCTTATCTTTCTCAATGTCCTTAATTTTCCCTCCTGTACATTTCTCCTCCACATCTCATTCTATTACTCTGTCTATTTTGGCATATATTTTCTCATCTCCATATATTATTAGCAATATAGTAAATACTTTGAATAACAATATATTAGTTTACATAGCAAAGCCTACCTACTTCTGCAATGTGCCTTGCTACTTCCAATACATATTATATTCTTGATCACAATTTCTCCTAGCAATATTCTGTAAATGTATTTCAATCTGTTGTGGGGGTTATTCCTTGTATATAAGGTACACCCCAATCCATTTAAAAGTGTTTTATCTGTTTTGGGTTTTCTTTCCTTGTATATAATCACCTATCAGCTACTGTAAAATCTTGTGTGCGTCTGAGGATCCTTTCACCCCGACTCATTGTAAAGCATTTAATCTGTTGCAGGGCTTTTCTCCTTTTATATATTATTGCTCATTGTCTCCCTGTGGTCGTGTGGGTTTCCTCCGGGTGCTCCGGTTTCCTCCCAAATCCCCAAAGACATGCTGCGAGTGGATTGGACATGCTAAAATTGGCCCTAGGCGTGAGTGCGTGTGCCTTCCGTGGAAGGTTGGGCGCCGGGCTGGCAACTTGACACTGTAAAACTCCACTGCCAATCATGAGCAGACAAGGTGATCCGCTGTGGCGACCCCTAACGGGGAAAAGCCGAAAGAGAGACAGAGTTTAAATATTTTTGAATCGGTTGTGGAGCTTTTCTCCCGTGGCCTCAACTGAAAATGGGCCACTGGCCCAGTTGGACTTTCCCCATTATCAAAGTATCAATAAATAAAAACTAAATAATACTTTCCCAGTCAACAAAGACAAATAAATAAACTTACCATAACAGTAGATGTTCTGGTAATGGTATTTCAGTTTATCTATCGATCTTTTGTTTACCAGGATAGCCCCACTAAGCTACTGACCTCTTTTTAGGCGAGACCTATTTATACTACTAGGCAAAATGTGGCCACATCATCGGGGAACCTCTTCTACTCTTTTCAGTAGGCACCATGGGATCTTTATTATCTAGCTGAGCTGCCACCAACTCATGCAGATGGGGCCTCAGCTTAATATCTCATCTGATGACATACTCAGGAATGAAGAACCCCTTCCTACTTATGCTACAATCCATCATCAGCAATGAAAATTCATCTATGCACCTGGAGTGGAAATAGCATTCACTGCCTTCTAACCTTTTAACACCACAGTTAAGTGTGCTACCTGTTGCACTACTGACACTGACAAGTATGTAATTTACAAGATCTTATGGTGAGACACCGTTGCCACATTTTTCACAAGGACAGGATTTCTTTGACAAGTAAGCTTTTTTATGCATACAGTAAATTCAGAGTTTACATTGAGCCAATCTAATAATCTCCCTGTATTCTTTACAGAACCTAATAACAAGGGAGAAAAAATCCTTCATACTGTCCACGTTCAACTCAGATACTACTTGGACAGAACTAAATGGTTCAGAAAAGCTAATCATCTGTTTGCCTCCTACGAAGGTAAGAAAAAAGGAAAACTAATGTCAAAGCAGAAGATTTCAAGGTTAGTTCAATGCCATTTCCTTTTGTTTTGCTCACCATAACATGCCACTTACACGAAAAATTAGTACATACACTGCCAAGGTTTTGGCTACTTCTGTGGCTTTCTGGAAAGGGGAGGAGTCTTAGGCATTAACTTGATCCTCCTCACATACTTTTACAAGGCACTACAAAATAGGACTCTTTTTTCAGGTCCACAGCTGGCTTTGCTAGGACCATTCTCTAGGGGTTCTTGGATTCTTAGCTTTCCTCTTCCCTATATGTTGTTACGCTATGGTAATCTACCCTCATAGCTTAAGATACAATAATCTAATGTTGAACATAGTACACTTGTGTAAGTAAAATTACCATAACAGTAAATTCTCTTTTAGATCATGTTGCAGTAACTTTGGATTTTGATTTATGGCTGGGGAGTGTGTGTGTGTGTACATATATATATATATATATATATATATATATATATATATAGATAGATAGATACATACATACACACACATACACACTTGCGCATATATTTACATTTTTTTACTGTTTGGTTATTTCCTTACATTTTTACTTTCAGGAGTTTGGCCTCCCTTACTGGGGAAAGTAAGCTCTGAAGCTTTTGGCCCTCTAACGGCATTTCATATGGAGCTCTGCTATAGCTTCTGGTATGTGGAAAGTGTTGGCCAGCTGGTATATCCTTAGCAAGATATAACCCTTACAGCTTAGGCTACTGCAACAGTAATCTAATGTTGAAGATCTCTGGTCTACTCTGCTCAGTTTGTTTGCTACTACTAACTGTTGCCATGATAAGTGGTTTAGAAAATGATAATTAAATGTCACCAAAGAAAAATAATTGCACAGAAAAGCCATTGCAACAAAACATAACAGCCGGCCAGGAAATTACAAATTAGACAAAGGACCATCAAGGCCATACTTTATCAGCAGATTATTTCTAATATGTAACACGCTAACATGGACAAATGTGCTGTGGAACGTACAGGACAAGTATTAGGGTTGACAGCTAAAGTAACTTTAGAAAATGTGTCTCAGTTGAATATTCTGGGACTTTTTTTTATATTTATTCCTTTACTTCAAATGAGTAAGATGATCTGTCAAACAAAACAAACCTAGTTAACAAACCTAGGTAATCCTGCCTTGTTCTTAGTAAACTAGTGTGTGTGTGTTACAGAAGAAAAAAAACAGTGCTATAGCATATTCCAAAACATATTAAAATAAATTACAGCAACAGATGGCATCATACAATAACTGATTCCATGATATTTTATGCTATTTATTTAAACTATGCATAAGTCTGCACTCATTTATGAGTTGCAGGATGGTCAGAGATAAAGTGTCAGAGAAATAGTTACCAAACAGGGTTGTTCAAAGAGACTTAAAATGTACCTGGTGGGAGATACGGCCACACCTCTGTAGATCATTTCCTGAGGCCAGGGCTACTGCAGTAGCAATAGCAGGGGGAGGACTTGTTTTCAGACTATTGCAAGTGCAGATGAGCTGGGAAAATGCCTGAAGAGTGTCAATTCGAATTTTCACAAATTCACACTGAAAACTTAGTGGATTCAGTGGAGTACTAGCAGCCTGAAAAAGAAAGAAATTACGTGGTTTAACAATGCCTGTACACACTTAAAATCAAAAAGGTCTTCATGTACATTAATAACAATGTGTGGACATCGGATAGTGCAGTGGATTATAATTACAGTTGCTATTACATGTTCCAAAGTATTTGGGCATGCTTGGGTACAAAGCCAGAGAGCATGCATGGTAAAGGCCCCCTCGACCACATATTATATATACACACGTGTGTGTGTGTGTGTGTGTGTGTGTGTATATATATATATATATATATATACATACATATACACACACACACACACACACACACACACACACACACACACACACACATACACACACACTCGATATAAAAAGTTTACACACCCCTCCTAAAATGCCAGGTTTCTGTGATATAAAAAAATGAGACCACAATAAATCATTTCAAAACTTTTCCCACCTTTGATGTGACATATAACCTGTACAATTCAATTGAAAAACAAACAACTCTATTAGGGGAAAAAATATAAAAAATAAAAAATGTCCGCACACCCTTAAACTAATACTTTGTTGTGTGTGCACATCCTTAAACTAATACTTTGTTGAAGCACCTTTTGATTTAATTACAGCATTCAGTCTTCTTGGGTAGGAGTCTTATCAGCATGGCACATCTTGACTTGGCAATATTTGCCCACTCTTCCTTGCAAAAGCATTCAAAATCTGTCACATTGTGAGGGCATCTCTTGTGCACAGCCCTCTTCAGGTCACTCCACAGATTTTCTATTGGATTTAGGTCTGGGCTCTGGCTGGGCCATTCCAAAACTTTAATTTTCTTCTGGTGAAGCCATTCTTTTGCTGATTTGGATGTATGCTTGCGGTCATTGTCATGTTGAAAGGTGAAATTCCTCTTCATCTTCAGCTTTCTAGCAGACACCTGAAGGCTTTGGGCCAAAAGTGACTGATATATGGAACTGTTCATAATTCCCTCCACTTTGACTATATCTATATATCTATACACACACACACACTAAACTGCCAACATTCACCTAAGCAAGTCAGGAATAACATCAGAAAAATTAAATCAGATGCAACAGTGGACCCCTGCTCTAATTCGGGTCTATATGACAGTATCGAATGGACTAAATCGTGAATGCTATTTAGTCAATCTGATACTGTTGAAAAGGCAAAACAGCAAAGTCACAGAACATCAAATTTTTTCCCAGGGAAAAAAATTCGGTGGACTGTCTTCGAGACTTTGCCATTTCCTCCACTAAGGTGTGATCTCGGAGTTGGTATATTTAAGTAGGGAGGGTGTGGGGGTCACAGGGGTTGTGGGGGGGTGAAGCCCCCCACTTAAATTTGTGTTTAAGTTTTTTTTTTTTTTTTTTTTTACGGAGCAGCAAAATTTTTTTTTTTCCCCTGGGAAAAAAATTTGCTGTTCCGTTTGTTCGATATTTTGTTGTTTAGATATTATTGGTACGATGAAATAGCGTTCACTATTTTTATCGAATGATAATATAATATAGACGTCTCTAATTCAAGCCATAAAACATGCCACTGCTGAATGAAGTCCAGAATACCATTACAGATCATCTTATATAATTTAAGCTATTACAAGGAAATCTGTACTGCGAAATTTCAACATCTTAAAATGGTGAAAAGGGATACTGATGTTTAATTTACATCAGCTCTATCAGAACAGGACTAACTAATCATGTTTAGTTGAATCCAGTTTTGTCAAATAGTAGATAACGAATAAAGTCCAAACTCCCTACATGCAATTTCACATGAAACGAGGAAATCTGTAAAGAGGGAGGCTTTCATATTTTAAAATGGTGCAAAAGGAATGCAGGTATTTGAATGACATCAGCTCAATCAGAATGGGATTTGTTGATCTTACTTAGCTGAATCCTGATTCCACTGAATAACAGGTAGTCACGTCAGCAAAATCACAGAATTTGGGGGGGTATGGAAGTTTTCCTTACCATCAAAGCTGTTCAGTCTCAGTATACTGAGAGAGGCAGTAGCGTATGGAAGTGAATGAGCTGCCCCACTGCAATTTTCTGTTTGCTTTAATGTGTAAGTCAGTGTAGTTAGCAGTGCAATGTAACTTGGTTTGACAAGATACTATGAACCCAATGCATCAAGCTCAATTTACAAACCAGAACTTTAGCATATGGCACTTTAGAAAGCTGCACTTTTAAAATGTGATTTTTATTTTCATTTATGAGAAATTGAAAAAGGGTCCCTGGTACTCATGTCTGATTCAGTAAATGTTGGTAACTTAAGGTTTCAAAAGGATTTAAACTGATGTGCTGGACAATATGCCATGTATAAAAACAGGCATGCAATCTACAGAATATACCACCCAGACTACAGACTCAAATTAGAGTGTTTTTTTCCTGCTCTTACAATTTACAAAACTGAGAATAATACTGATTTTCACTCCAGTTGAATAAACTAGTGGCTTAACATGTAATGTCATTAAAATGTTAAAACATGATACAGTAAAGTAGAAAAGAAGTCAGGAATTCTGCACTGCATTCCAAATCATTTGTCACTCTGTTTTACTGATGGTGGGCTGTTTCATCAGGATACAAACCATCCTGTTTAGTAGTACCTACAAATGAAGATATTAGACTATAGAGGTGCAGTGAAGGAACAACGACAGTGGAAAATTGCTTTACATAGCAAAACTGCTAGCTAAAAAATAAATGCACAACATCCCTGATTGTGGTGTTAATGATGCAGCTTCAAGTAGTGGCCCAGGAATGGGGACAGTCAGCAAGGAGCAGACTGGGGGAATGGTAAAGGTCACCTCACCTATCCTAGGAAAGTGGCTTAACTAAGTCCTGCTACAGCACTCCTGCTTGGGGGAAAGGACAGAAAATGCGCTCTGTATGTACAAAGACTACAAAACTTGAGCAAAGGAAAGCTCGTACTTCAGACAATCATCATAGGTGTGCAGAAATCTGCCCCCACCAAGGTCCTGGCATCTCTAGAACTTTACCATGTTTGCTGGCCAACGAAGGGGTTGTTGGCTAAGCAGACAAAAAAAATCTCAACAGCTAACAAAGATGGCACAACAAAAATTGTCCTGACTTATCTGCACGGTCCATTGAATGAGAAGCCTCTGCTGCCGGCTGACTGACTTCTCACAGGGGGCCTTAATCCGTAGAGCAAGCCATATGTGTGCTAGTAGGAAAGGCAATTTGCTGATGGTCTCAACACAGGCTTAAAACATAAGGCAAAAAAGAATCAAACAGTTATAACTATCCTTGCTTTTAAAATTAATAAGCGGACCACACAATCTTATCATTTAAACGTACCTATGAAGGCACTATCCATGGAAGGTCAATAAATGAAGTCTTTCTCTTTTCTCTTCTGTTCCAATTTGGTGTTTTCCTTGAAAGATCTCATGCTCGAAAGCATATATATATTCTATGTCAGCATACACTATTGCTTCAGATGCTTCATAAATTGCAATTTAAGAGCATACTTAATCCTGCCAATATGCCCCTAATTAGAGTGAGAACACTTTCCATAAAGCAAGGGAAGAAAAATAGAGATTTGACACCTACACTGTTTATAAGTACTAAAGTGCACACTTAACCAAATGATATGGAAACAGCTGATAGAGTGATACCCATGTGTCAGACCCATAACAAATATGCAGCACTTCTCTGACACACAAAGCTGCAGTCAAAATAATAATGCTCGGTGATGGTGTAAAATAAAGACCAAGTGGCCAAGGCATGGTTATCTAGAAAAAAATGTAGGTAAGCTGTACCTTTATAAACTGGCTTCTGGTGGCAACATCTTCCAAAGGCACAGGGCCATCTGATCTTGAAAGAAAATGTAGCTGACATTCCGCTTCAAAAGTTTTAACAGGCAGTGCTTCTATCTCCAGATTAGAGCTGAACAGTTGTCTGCTTAGTCTGTCTTCCTCTGTGTTTTGTCTGAAGGAATGTATGAGGCCTGAACCGTTAGAGAATGTTACACAGTTAGCTTTCCTGTCATCATTACCAACCAAAGAGGGTATGACCTTGTACCCCTTTGCTTGTCCAGGTACTACATCATGATAGGGATGTTTGTGGCCATTAACAGAGGACCTTTAATCCGTAAGTGGTGAAGAACTTTTATGGCACTTATCACTGCCAATATTTCCTTTACATTTGTATATGTTGGCATGTCCTGAGGACCCATAAGTTTTGCACTTGAACTCTCATGGACACTGTTCCACATGCAAAATCTGAAGAGTCTGCCTGGACATATTAGACTGGGATCTGAAGAGAAATGAAGTTCTGAATTCAGACACAGTTTATCCCTCCACTACTGCAGTTCTTGTTTCACAAATCCCAGTACTGGTACCAAGAAATCCAAAGGATGAAGATGCTGGATCCAACAATTCTTCAAGTACCACTGACTTTTTCCCATGTGTAGTCTGACTAGAGAGAACAAGAGGATCATTGATGCCATGAGGCCTAGAAATTTGAGGAACCCTTGCTGAGGCCCCATCCAGAGAAGAGAAATCAAAGAAAATGTTCTGATAAGTCAGAACTTTGTCTTCTCATAGGAATACCATCCTTCTCCATGGGTCTATTAAACATCCCCAGGAAAACAATTCATTAAAAGGGTATGAGAAAGGACTTTTGAAGGTTCAGTTTGAAGCCCAGGTGGGAAAGGAGGGATGTGACTTTGTTTAAGAACTCCAAGCACCTGTATACATAATCTGGACAAATCAACAAGCTGTCTAAATAAGGAAAAATGTGGATGCCTCCTAAGGAATTGCAACAGACAATTAATGGGGCCAGACACTTTATAAACATACAAGGTGCAGCAGATAACCAAAGGGCAATGCAGAAAACTGATGATATAAGCCAGACACAGCAAATCTCAAAAGTTCCTGAAATTGACAGCAACAGAATATGGTAAGTGTCCTTGAGATATAGAGTTACCCTGAAACAGTGGTCCTGAAGCAACTCTAGAACTGACTGTAAGTCAGCATTTTGAATTTTGGAACTACAAAGGTGTTTAGAAAGGACAAATCAAGGTTTGGACTACAGAAGTGCTGTTTTTTTGGTACCAAAAAGATTTGGGTGTAAAATCCTTTGCATTTGTGTATCATAGGCACTGGTTCTATGGCCCCTGCTTCTATCATGTGATGGAGCACAGGAGTAAACAGCTCTGTCTGATCTGGTGGGTATGGGGGGGTGGATTCCTCTGAAAGGGGCAGGATTTGCTATCCACTGCCAAGTGTATGCTCTCTGAATTATTTTCAGAACCAGTCTGTGACTACTTGCAGCCAGGCTGCAGGGTTAAAAGACAGTATGGGTGAAGGAGGATGAGAAGTAAGGGTGGGGTAGGGGAGGGGCTCTCTGTGACTTGGCATAGTCATTCCACTGCAGACGGTTGATTCTTTTTTGGAAAGGAACTCCTCTTTTGGTTTTGTGGAATTATCCTTATGACATTTCCTTTTGGATCCCTGACTTTTGCTTCACTGGGATTTTTGTTTGCTCTGCCCCTTGAAGGAAGGCACCTAGATATCCCATACATTAATTGTCCTGTATCATCCAACTGCTTGACAATCTGTTTAACAGAGGGCCCAAACACCAATTCAGAAACTGAAGGTGCATTCAGAATTTCATCTTTTAAATCAGAGAAGTTATGATTACCTAATCAACCATATTGTCTTAATACAACAGAAGCAGCAGCATTTATTTCTCAAGACTGTATTGCCACATTCAAGCACACCTCTCAAAGCATGTTTCAAACCCAGTCAAATTAGAAACAATTTCATTCATATAAGACTTTTGATATGCAGTTAAGGATGCAGCACAATCATCTAAACTGTGTGCACACTGTAAAATAAATTTCCACCTATAGTCTTGATAATTTATCATTTTCAAGGCTAGATTACTAGAAACAAACATCCATTTAATCTGAATCTCGAACATTTTCCTTCTTTAATAGAGGGCATTGGATTAGATGAAGCCATGGACTTTTTGGGTCAACAGTCAAATGAAAAGAGAGACCTGTCACATCTGTGGAGACTCTATATTTTCTCTGAGCCTTTTCAGAGACTGCTGGAATAGATACTGGAGTCCTGCAGACAGCTTTATAAACATCTTTCAAGGTCAGTTAAGAGAGAGGGAATAGAAACAGAACTGGATATGTCATTCTCTATTAGCTATAGGTTAGTTCCAGACTGCTTCCAAGCAAAAAATCACTAAATGTAACAATCACCTGAGGAAAAGCAAACACTTGTTTGGACTTGAGCTCAGGTGCACCTTCTGAAGAATCAAAGTGACTGAACTCACTGTCAACTAGGAAATTATCATTCCTCATCAGATTCCTCATCATTCTCCGAAACAGAAAGGACTCTAGCAAAACTAGCAATACTGTGTTGTATGGGAACACAACCACCAAAATTAGCTGTCTGCAGAACACTCTTAGCAAAGGAAACCACATCAGCCTTATAAATAGCTATAATCTGACTACTGGCTGCATGATGAAGCTTCTGTATATTTTTCTCTTGAACTTCAGTACTAGATAAAATACTTGGTGACAGAGTTTTATGTCTGGCAAGAGGTCTCTTACGCAGGACTACTCCTGCTCCTAAAGGGTGTGGCTCCCCTATACCTATGCCATTTACTGGAAGACCTCCAGGGGATGTATCTAATCCCTATTCCATAGTGGCCGGCAAAGCTACACTATAGAGAGACAGAGTAAAAGTTAAGTGGTCAGTAAGCAGAGAAGTGGCCCAGAAAGAATCACTAACTGTAGGCTGTGGCATATTTTTATTTTGTTTTTTCTTTTTAGCTGCAAACGGATTTGATGGGGGGGGGTTCCAGAGGTAGGCGCCGTCAAGTCAGGGGACAGAACATTGTCCAGAATAATAAACTGACAACGTGGAATAATGTACCACAATAAGCACTTAAAGTGACTAGTAATACATATGTCCCCATGCAACTAAATTCTGCCAAACTGTCCTATTATCACAAAGAACAGTTTAAAACGTGTTCAGAATTCTTTTACAACTGACAAAAGTAGAAAGTCCAAACACCAAGTAACCAGTTTGTCAGTCCAGTGTTAAAAAAGTTCCACACACTTTGACCACATTAAACTGTCATAAAATAACATTTAAACTATATTTTTCAAAGTTCACAGGTTGGTACTAGGCTATCGGCCCTAGGGCACAACCTAGCCATCAACAATTCCCTGGCTATTTCCATTCACTATTTATTTTCCTGGAATTCCAGAGTCTGGGGAGTCTCTAGGTCAGGAACCTATCCCTCCAGCATGTTTTGTTTATTGTGATGACAAGGTTTAGATCCCTGGAGCATGTGACTCTAAGGGATTGGGATTTCTTTAAGTGTAGCATGTCCAACAGCTCTGGGTTTGACATGGCCTTGTATGTTAAGCAGAGATCGCCTCGCAGTAGACAATATGCGACAAGAGTACAGCTAGAGTTTTTTATGGTGGTCAGCATAAGGCATCTGCTTTAGGCCTGTGATTCTTTTAGCGAGTTATTTCTGCGGCCTTTCCAGTTGTTGCAGATGTCTTGAGAGGCACATCTTGTTAGAGAGAGTAAAATCTCCAGAGTACATTCAAATAACTTCATTCGAAATAAAATTATGATACAATGTTAAAAACACACAGAGCAGAACCATACATATAGTCAATAATGGATAAATGCTGAAAAAAGTCAAGTTCTGCAATATTGTCCTGTCAAAATAAATAAAGCAGAGTACTCAGCAGTAAAGACAGAGGGGATTAATTTGAGGTTGTGCGTGCATGAGACAGCCCCCTAGTGTCCAACAGCATATATACACACCACACTTCTGAGAGAAATACTGAAAGTTTCCACAGAAATAGTAAAAATAATCATTTGTCAAAGATACAAGACAAATAAACACCGTCACAATCAGAAATTCCTACAGGATAAACTGCAAACATTGAAAGAAATAAAATATTAAAATAAATCATTTTTAAAAGTAAACAATTTTTAAAAATAAACAAAAACAGAAAGAGAACAATAAATCTAATAATAAAAATGAAAGGAAGGGAGTCTCCAAACGGGGCTCATCTGAGCAATAAGTGGAAAAAAATTAGCTCTGGTTCCTGTGATGATTCTGAGGACTCTTCTTTGGATGGCAGAAAATGACTGAATGCTCACTTCCTGTGACAACTGAAGGCTTCCCTATCAGGATATACTCAGCCAATCAACCGTCACAGGAAGAGAGTGGGAGGGGAGTCTGAGCTTTTGATAGCTGTCCAGTACTGGACTACCTTGGCAGACAGCCCAAAATACCACTGAGGGAGTGGGAATGATGAGCATCCTCACAAATACACAATGCAGGTAGCATCCACCATGAAATTTACCTCTAAGAGTCCAGTCTCTACAAAACACTGATTTTTTTTTTTATGTGCAGCCTTGCAAAGGGAATCACGAGAATCTTCAAAGCTATCAAACTTAACATCCTGAGATATTCCAAGTGAAATATAGGAATGATTGAAAAAAGTGAAGAGGAGTGCCAGATATAACTCCACTTTTTCTTTTTTTAACATTTTTATTAAATTATCATTTAAGACATACGTAAGCATACACTGACAGAAAAGAAAACAAAGCATGTTACATTTTTGCCTTTATATGCATTATACATTACATATATTTTCTGTCTTTATAACTACCATCAGTCCAACATTACATAATTTGCTCAGTTCCTGCCTTCATTTAAACCTCACTCCTCCTCCTCTTGAACATTATTCTGCATGTATTGTTCCCACGATTTCCATTTATTTATATGCAATTTGCTCCTCCCCCTCTCTAAAGATCCTCTTTTCAATCATTTTTACTCTTTTATAATATTTAGTACTGCAGATATAGTTGGTTAAACTTAGATTTCCATCTTCTAGTAAATTATTTTTTGGCAGACAACAGAATTACACTTACACTTAACAAGGCCTTACTATGTCTAGGCAATTTAGATCCTGTGTCCCAGCTCAAAAGAATAATTTCCTTAATTACAGCCATTTGCTCACCCAATATTTCTAACAGAGTACTCTGTAAGGAATTTTTAAAATCTATCAACTCATTCTTCTTCTTTTGGCTTTTTCCCATTTAGGGGTCGCCACAGCGGATCACCTGTCCACTCATGATTGGAAGTGGAGTTTTTACGGTGTCGAGTTGCCAGCCCGGCGCCCAACCTTCCACAGAAGCCACACACACACTCATGGCTAGGGCCAATTTAGAGCATCCAATCCACCTATAGCATGTCTTTGGGATGTGGGAGGAAATTGGAGGACCCGGAGGAAACCCACGCGACCACAGGGAGGACATGCCGACTCCACACAGAAGGCACCCCAGCCGAGGATTGAACCAGAGAACCTCTTGCTGTGAGGTATCAATGCTAATCGCTGCACCACCATCAACTCATTACACTCCCAAAATGTATGTTCTCAGTTACCTCTTTCTTCCCAAACAAACCTCCAACATTTGCTACCTACTTGAGGAAAAATTCTTTGAAGTCTCCTTGGAGTATAAAAATATCTATGCAAACACTTCCAAGAAAACATTATAAACCTTCTGGACTTTGTTGCATACTTGGGAGTCATACATATGTCCTCCAATTGTTCCCTTGTAAATTGCTTTACCAGTCTTGTTTACCAATCTTTTCTAACTTCCTCCGATTTCTTCCTATAGTTATTATGCAATATTTTATATGCCCTACTAATTACTTCTTATATAATAGCAGCTTCAGTTAGACATTTAAAAAAATTCTATCAGAACAGTACTTTCACTTATGATTCCCCTATTCCTGTCTCTCTGCATACACTCTGATATCAATATCTGGTAGGGAAGGCAGCCTCTAACCTACAGTCCAAATGTCTTCTTGACCTCATCCCACTCTATTACCTTTAACTAGTTATTTGTTCCCAATACTTTGGTTCCTTTGCCAGTTTTCTCCAGTGAATTCCAGTCCTCTCTTGCCTGTTTTATGTACCCCAACTTACAGTCATCCCTATTAGCAAAATCACCTTTCCCTATTTTTGGGTGGCTTAGAATACTTTCTAGTACTTTACAAATATAATATTCTGTATGGCTATTATTATTCTCCTTAAGGATCTGCATCTAAAATCCCATCCTCTCATTATTTCTTGAGCTCACCCCCTGCGTCATCATCATCATCCCTTTCCACATTGAATTATAAACCTTTTGCTTGTGTTACACATACACATATACATGTATGCTATGAGTGCATGCGTGTATGTGTGTGTCTATATATATATATATATATATATATATATATATATACACACACACACACACACACACACACACATACATACACCACACATACAGATGTATATTGATATCCATATACTTATTTGCCTTAACTGTGCAGCTCTAAAAAATCTCTTCACACCAGGTAATTCTAAACCACCATGTTATACTGGAAAGATCAACTTATTAAACTTAAATTTTGCCCTCTTCATCTCCTAAACAAATTACTTCAACTCTCTATTAATTATTGTCCTTGCTTCTCCTCCGGTTGATAAAAATATGCCTGACCCACATATAAAACTAAAGAGAATAAAAACATTCTCACTGCCTGTATCTTACTATCCATATCCAAAAACAAGGGCTTCCATTTCCTAAGTTTTTCTATTATATTTTGTTAGTCTATTCCCACATATCCTTAGATGCCATAACAAAAGTACAGTTGTGTACACTTACCATAAATGTAGATGTTCGAGTGTATTCACTTTTGCAGTCATCACATTTGGGTTATCTGCTTGCAGTAGCCCTCAGTCGGCCTGATTATCAAAGTCTTGGGTCCTGCGTCGGTTGCTGTCACATCTTCCATGACGTCAGGTAGTCAGGGGTATAAAACATGCAGCCGACGCCATTACATCAGCTTTTCTTGCCCCAGATGTCAGGTGCCCCCATAATGGGAAGCAATTATATACAAGGTTACAGCTCCAACAAAAAATCAAATACACCAAAAAGCTTTAAGCATAGTAAACAAGAACAAGAATAGAGGTATAGTCAATAGACGTCAGGGGGCTGGAGGGAGGGTAACCAGGACTGCAACAGTGAATACACTCGAACATCTACATTTATGGTAAGTGTACACAACTGTACTATGTTCTTCATGTTTCACTGTTGCAGTCATCACATTTGGGTAGATTCCCAAAGCTAAGGATGGGAGGAGATAATTAGATAGCATTAGGACCAGCTATAAGGCCCTGCAAGTCTGCAGTGGCAAAGCCAGTTCTGGATTTAGAAAAAAATGGCAAGTGGTAATGCTTGGTGAAGGTATGTACAGAACTCCTGGTAGGGACACCTCTGAGAAAGGCTGCTGAGGTAGATGCAGCCCTGGTTGAATGTGGTCTTTATCCCCTTTGGGGTAGGTTTTCCATGGTGCTTATAGCAGAAATGAATGCAATGGTCTATCCACTTAGAAATGGTTTACTTTGAAATGGCCTTCCCCTTGGCCCCTGCAGCAAATGCAACCAGCAGCTGTTCAGATTTCCTGAGGTTTAGTCCTGTCCAAGTAAAATCTAAGTTGTCTGTGCACGTCCAAGGAGTGCAGTATTCGTTCCCCTTTGTTCTGTGGACTAGAAAAGAAGGTTGGCAAATGAATGGAATGATTAAGGGCCACACTGGATACCGCCTTGGGCATGAAGGAGGGATTGGTCCTGAGGGACACCTTGTCCGCATGAAAGATGATGAAAGGCTCCACAGCCATGACGGCCTGTAATTCAGACAACCTTCTTGCTGAAGTGATGGCTAGAAGGAAAGCTGTTTTCCAAGAAAGGAATTTCAACTCTGCATTTGCAGCTGGCTCAAAGGGAGGTAGATTGAGCTTTTCCAATACAAAGTTAAGGTCCCAGACTGGAGTAGGGGCTCTCCTGAGTGGTCTTAAGTTTTTGGCCCTTCTGAGGAATTGCTTCAGCAGTGGATGAGAGAAGAGGGGTGGTTCTGTATTGTAATGAGCTGAAATGGCTGAGGCATGAATTTTGATGGAGGAAAAGGAAAGGCCCTTGTGAAGCATCTCAGTTAAGTATTGAAGAATCTGAGGTAAATTGGGTGCTGCTGTGCCCATCCCCTGAGTTTGGCTCCAGGAACAGAATCTTTTCCATTTTTCAGCATAGGTTTTTCTAGTACTAGGCCTTCTTGCCTCCAGAATGACATCCATCACTTGCTTACTGAGGGATGGTAACGGAGAGATCAGGTAATTAGCCAGGCTGCCAGGTTCAGGGTTTGAAGCTGTGGGTGCAGAATCTGCCCTCCTGCTGAGACAGCAGAGCAGGGGTCTGAGGCAGGTGCCATGGTGCCAGCAGTGACACACTGCACAAGAGGGGGTACCAGTGTTGGCTTGGCCAGTCTGGTGCAATCAGTATTGTCCTTGGTTTGTCCTGTTTGATCTTTAGTAGTACCTTGGAGAGGAGAATCAGAGAGGGAAAGGCATAAACTAACAGGTTTTTCCAGGTGAAGGACAGGGTATCCACTTTCCAAGCTTGTTTGTGGGGAGTCCTTGTGCAGAATTTGTCCAACTGGTAGTTCTGGGGGCAGGCAAACAGGTCTATCTCTGGGCTCCCCCCATTTGTTTCTCAAAAAGTTGTGTACACTTACCATAAATGTAGATGTTCGAATGTATTCACTGTTGCAATCATCAAACACTTGGGTTATCTGCTTGCAGTAGCCCTCAGTCAGCCTGATTAACAAAGTCTTGGGTCCTGCGTCAGTTGCTGTCTCTTCTTCTGTGACGTCAGGTCGTCAGGGGTATAAAACATGCAGCCGACGCTATTACATCAGTTTTCCTTGCCCCAGATGTCAGGTGCCTCCTTAACGGGAAGCAATAAAACATATGTACACAAATACACAAGGAAATACCTCCAATAAAAAAGCAAATACACCAAAAAGCTTTAAAGCATAGTAAGGAATATTAGAGGCATAGTCAAAGAAATTAGGGGGCTGGAGGGAGGGTAACCAGGAATGCAACAGTGAATACAATCGAACATCTACATTTATGGTAAGTGTACACAACTGTACTACGTTCTTTGTGTTTCACTGTTGCAGTCATCACATTTGGGTAGATTCCCAAAGCTAAGGATGGGAGGAGGAAGTTAGATAGCATTAGGACCAGCTATAAGACCCTGCAAGACTGCAGTGACAAAGCCAGCTCTGGACTTAGAGAAAATTGGCAAATGGTAATGCTTGGTGAAGGTATGTACAGAACTCCAGGTAGCGGCTTCTAGGATCTCCCTGGTAGGAACACCTCTGAGAAAGGCTGTAGAGGTATATGCAGCCCTGGTTGAATGGGGTCTGATCCCCTGTTGGATAGGTTTTCCATGGTGCTTGTAGCAGAAATGAATGCAATGGCCTAGCCATTTAGAAATGGTTTGCTTTGAGATAGCCTTCCCCTCTGCCCCTGCAGCAAATGCCACCAGCAGTTCTTCAGATTTCCTTTGAGATTTAGTCCTGTCCAAATAAAATCTAAGTTGTCTGTGCACATCTAAGAAGTGAAGTATCTGTTCACCTTTGTTCTGTGGATTGGGAAAGAAGGTTGGCAAATGAATGGACTGATCGAGAACCACACTGGATACCACCTTGGGCATGAAGGAGAGATTGGTTCTGAGGGACACTCTGTCCGCATGAAAGATGATGAAAGGCTCCACAGCCATAAGGACCTGTAATTCAGATACCCTTCGTGCTGAAGTGATTGCTAAAAGAAAGGCTGTTTTCCAAGAAAGGAATTTTACATCTGCACTAGCAGCTGGCTCGAAAGGAGGAAGAGTGAATTTCTCCAATACAAAGTTAAGGTCCCAGGCTGGAGTTGGGGCTCTCCTGGGTGTTTTTTTAAATTTTTGGCCCCTCTGAGGAACTGCTTGTGCAGTGGATGCGAGAAGAGGGGAGGTTCTGTGTTATAATGAGCTGAAATGGCTGAGGCGGGAATTTTGATGGAGGAAAAAGACAGGCCCTTGTGAAGCATCTCAGTTAAGTACTGTAAAATCGGAGGTAAGTCGGGCGCTGCTGTGCTCATCCCTTGAGATTGGTTCCAGGCACAGAATCTTTTCCATTTTTCAGCATAAGATTTTCTAGTCCTAGGCCTACTTGCCTCTAAAATGATATCCATCACTGGTTTACTGAGGGATGGTAAGGGAAAGATTAGGTAATCAGCCAGGCTGCTAGGTTCAAGGTTTGAAGCTGAGGGTACAGAATCTGATTCTCCTGTTGAGACTACAGGGTAGGGGTCAGAGGCAGCTGCCATGGGACCAACAGTGACACACTGCGCAAGAGGGGGTTACCAGTGTTGGGGTGGCCAGTCTGGTGCAATCAATATCGTCCTTGGTTTGTCCTGTTTGATCTTTATCAGTACTTTGGAGAGGAGAGGCAGAGGAGGAAAGGCATAAACTGATAGGTTTTTCCAGCTGAAGGACAGGGAATCCACTTTCCAAGCCTGTTTGTGGAGAGTCCTTGTGCAAAATTTGTCCAACTGGTAGTTATGGGGGGAGGCAAAAAGGTCTATATCTGGGCTCCCCCATTTGTTTGTCAACATGATGAAAATCTTTGGTTCCAGTTTCCACTCGTGTGGGTCCATGAGGTTTCTGCTTAGTCCGTCTGCCAGTTTATTTAGTTTTCCTAGCAGGAATTGAGCTTGTAGATGCACTTGGTAGCTCAAGGCTGTGTTCCACAATGCCATGGGTTGTCTGCAGAGGGGGTAAGAATGGGTACCCCCCTGCTTGTTTATGTACCACATAACAGTGGTGTTGTCCGTCTTTACCATTAATTGTCCTGGAGGAATGTGATCCCTGAAGGCTGTCAGAGCATTCTGGACAGCTAACATTTCTTTTTGATTGACATGCAGGTGCATTTGACTTGGGTTCCATTTGCCCTGAATGCACTTCCCTGACAGGTGAGCGCCCCATGCATAGTCTGATGCGTCTGTTGTTAGGGTTTGGGTGGCAGGGGGTAGAGTGAATGGTAGTCCCTTGTTTAGGTGGCAAGCCACTACCCACCAAAGAAATTCCAGGCGTAGGCAAGGTATGATAGGAATCATTGCTTGTAGATCCTGAGAATGTTGACACCATAGGCTTTTTAGATACCATTGTAGTTTCCTCATATGCAGTCTTGCATATGGAATTAGAAGAATGCAGGAAGCCGTGAACCCCAAGGCTTGCAATATCTGCCTTGCAGATAAAGTACAGTTTTGTACCTACCATAAATGTAGATGTTCGAGTGTTCACCCTGCTGCAGTCATCACACTTGGGTTATCCTGTCGTCAGGCGGTCCCGCAGTTGGCCGGATTTCCAAGGTCTTGGTCCGACGTTGGTTGCTGTCGCCTCATCCCTGACGTCAGTGTGCCAGGGATACATATATTGCAACCGACGCCATTTTCTTCAGTTTTTCTTGCCCTAGATGTCAGGTGCCCCCAAAAGGGTGATCAGATTTAGTACCAAATGGTGTGAACACTGCACAAACACAAAATCCCTTCAGCTATAAGCAAATACATCAGTAAGGCATAGCAGAGATTTAGCCAGAAGATCAGAGGGGATGGAGGGAGGGTAACCTGGACTGCAGCAGGGTGAACACTCGAACATCTACATTTATGGTAGGTACAAAACTGTACTATGTTCATCGTGTTACCCTGCTGCTGTCATCACACTTGGGTTGAATCCCAAAGCTAAGGTAGGGGGGAGGTATCATAGAGGGTTAGTGGAGGCAATGAGGCCCTGCAGAACTGCAGTGGCGAAGCCTGCCCTGGACTTACAGTAAAGAGGTAAGTGATAGTGTTTGGTGAAGGTGTGTACAGAACTCCAAGTTGCAGCTTCTAAAATTTCTTTTGTAGTAACCCCCCTGAGAAAGGCTGTAGAGGTAGCTGTTGCCCTGGTAGAGTGGGCTCTAATGGTAGGAGGAACTGGTTTCCCATGATGGGTATAATAGAACCGTATGCAATGGCCTATCCATTTAGAAATGGTTTGTTTGGATATAGCCCTCCCTTGAGAAGTTGTAGCATAGGATACAAAGAGCTGGTCAGTTTTTCTGAAAGCCTTAGTTTTATCCAAGTAGTAACGAAGCTGCCTGTGAATGTCCAAGGAATGCAAGAGTCTCTCACCTTTGTTCTGTGGATTGGGGAAGAAAGTAGGTAGGTGGATGGTTTGATTTAAAGCTACACTGGAAACCACCTTAAGCATGAAGGAAGGATTAGTTCGTAGAGAAACTCTGTCTTGATGAAAAATGAGGAAAGGTTCCACTGCCATTAGTGCCTGTAATTCTGAGACTCTCCTAGCAGAAGTTATTGCCAGGAGCAGGGCAGTCTTCCAGGATAGGAACTGAATGTCTGCAGAGAAAGCTGGTTCAAAGGGAGGGAACGTTAGTTTTTCAGGAACAAAGTTGAGGTCCCATGTTGGTGTAGGAGCTCTTCTAGGTGGTCTAATGTTTTTTGCCCCTCTGAGGAACTGCCTTAGTAGAGGATTTGAAAATAAAGGTGGATTCGTGTCGTAGTGAGCTGAAATAGCTGAAGCATGGATTTTAACTGAGGAGAAGGAAAGTCCTTTGTGCAACATCTCAGCTAAATACTGCAGAATGTGAGGCATATGAGGCTGAGTTGTGTCTTGGCCTTTAGCTTGGTTCCAGGTAGAAAACCTTTTCCATTTGTCCGAGTAAGCCTTCCTGGTGCTTGGCCTCCTGGCTTCCAGAATAACATCCAGAACTGCTTGTGAAAGAGGGGCTGGTTGGATGTTTAATAGATTTGCCATGCAGCCAGGTTTAAGGTTTTGAGCTGGCTGTGTAGAATCTGCTTGTTTTGTTGCGTGAGCAAATGGGGTATTTGAGGCAATATCCATGGTGGGCTGTGAGCCATATTCTTCAATAGCGGGTACCAGTGCTGGCGTGGCCAGTCTGGGGCTATGAGAATCAGTCGTGGTTTCTCCTTTTTGACCTTCAAAAGAACCTTTGTGAGAAGAGGTAGTGGAGGAAAGGCATATGCTGTCAGGTTTTTCCAACTGAAGGAGAGAGCGTCCACTTTCCAAGCTTGATGGTGGAATGCCCTTGTACAAAATTTTGGCAGTTGGTAGTTTTGAGGACTGGCAAACAGGTCTATATTTGGAAGGCCCCATTTTTGAGTTATTATTGTAAATATTTGTGGGTCTAGTTTCCACTCGTGGGGATCTTTGATGTTTCTGCTTAGGTCGTCTGCCAATGTTTTTTTCTGTTCTGGCAGGAATTGAGCTTGTAACTGGACTTGGTAGGCCAGAGCTGTATTCCATAAGGTCATTGCTTGCCTGCAAAGAGGGTAGGAATGTGTGCCCCTTGTTTGTTTATGTACCACATTACTGTGGTGTTGTCCGTCTTTATTGCAAGTTGTCCTGGATGTAGTAGATCCTTGAAGGCTGTCAGAGCTTTCTGTACAGCTAGCATCTCTTTGATTTATGTGCAGTTTTCTTTGTTCTGCAGTCCATAGGCCTTGAATGCATTGTCCTGCCATGTGTGCCCCCCAGGCATAGTCTGAAGCATCTGTTGTGATAGTTTGCCTGGCTGGGGGCAAGGTGAAAGGCTGACCCTTGTTGAGGTGACATGCCTGTGACCACCATAGAAATTCCTGTTGAAGGCAGGGAATGAGAGATATCACTGTGTCCAAGCTGTGGCTGTGTGGAGACCATCGCTTTTAGGTACCACTGTAATTTCCTCATATGCAGTTTTGCAAATGGTATTATCAGAATGCAAGATGCCATGAAGCCCAAAGCCTGCAGAATTTTTCTTGCAGTTAATTGGGTCTTTGTTGCCATTGTCTTGAAATATTGAGTCAGTTGTAGTTGCTTGTCTGGTGTAAGATAAGCCTTCTGGGCCGTTGTGTCCAAGCTGGCACCCAGGAATATCATTTTGTGTGAGGGTACTAGTTTTGACTTCTTTTCGTTTACTGTGTACCCCAGACAATTTAGTAAATGCTTCACAAAAACCTGATGATGTAAGAGAATGTCTTTGCTTTCTGCTTGGATGAGGCAGTCATCCAGGTATGGATATATTTGAATTCCTCTTTGTCTGCAGTATGCAATTACTGGTGCCAGGCATTTTGTGAAAACTCTGGGCACAGTAGATAAGCCAAAGGGCAGTACAGAGAATTGATAATGGGTTGAACCTGCAATGAAACGGAGGTATCTTCTGCAACTTTGTCTGATAGGGACATGCAGGCATGCCTCCTTGAGGTCCAACGTTCCCAGCCATGCTTCCTTGCCCAACATGGGAAGTAGCTTCTGTAGTGTTAGCATCTTGAATTTGGGAACTTGAAAGTAAGTGTTTAGAATTGAAAGGTCCAGAATTGATCTCCAAGCATTGTCCTTTCTGGGTACTAGAAAGAGCCTTGAGTAAAATCCTTGGCCTTGCTCTCGAGTCGGTACCCGTTGAATGGCTCTCATGACCATGAGAGCTGTAATTTGTCTTTGTGCCTCTGCCCATTGATTTTGTGGCAGGTTTGGCATTCCTCTTTTCATTGGCAAGGTGTGAAAGTGGAATCTGTATCCTCGTAAAATTATGTCTAGGACCCATTTGTCCTTTGTGACCATGTGCCAGTTGTCTGCAAAAAGTGCTAGTTTTCCCCCCAAGGGGGCTGACAAAAGAGTTTTGTTTGGCCAGCCGAGGTGCAAGTCATTGAGTTTACCTTCTGGTGGGTTGAGACCTGTCTTCTCTTCCCTTCTGGGTTGAAGTGCCCCATTGGTGAGGCTTATACTGGGCTTGTGGTTGTCCTCTGCCCCTTGGGCGCCTGTATTTACCCCTCTGAGGTCTGTCAGTGGCTGGAAAGGACCAATTTTTTGTTGGCCAGTTTCTGCTGAAGCGAGGGGGTTGTACTTGTAGGAAATCTTTGACTGTCTGCATTGACTATGCCTTATCTTCCATTTTCTTTAAGACTTCTTCTGCTTTAACTCCAAAAAGAACATCCTGCTGTAAGGGAGCATCTAGTAGTTTTGCTTTAACATGATCAGGCAGACTTTGTTCCTTTAACCAAGCATGCCTACGTATAACTAATCCAGTGACAGCTGCTCTGCAGGAGGCCTCCAAAGAATCAAACCCACATTGTAAGGTATGTTTGCCCACCTGCTCAGTGGCGTGCAACAAATCCTGTACTTCTTTCAATTCAGATTGTTGAGGGAGGGAGGTTATCTTTTGTTTTAACTGAGATTAGAAATTGCTGATACTTAAGCATATGAAATTGACAATTTAGTGCCCTCATAGCTAATGTGGCTGAGGTGTAAACCTTTTTTCTCCACCTGTCTAGTGCTCTTGAATCCCTCTCAGAAGGTACTGGGTTTTTAGCCATGGAAGCCTTAGCCCCCTTGGGACCCTGGGAGATAGTCTCTGGGTCAGCTACTGGGCTTTTGTAAAGAAAATTGTGGGAATCAGGTACTCTGTAGCATCTGTCAGGCTTAGCCGGAGCAGGAGATAGAGAGTCTGGGTTGAAACTGGATTCTAAATAGACATCATCCACAATGTCCAAAACAGGTGGGATGGCTAGAGGTCTGTGTTGGGGGAGTAAAAGAAACTCTCTGAGCCTTTTCTTGGAATCAGAGTAATCCTGACCTTCTCAGTGAAAATGTTCCCACATAGTGTGTAAAGTTTCCCCAAAAGAGTAGTCTTCAGGAGGGGAAGCTGAGGGAATAGAGTCCTCAGCATCAGAATCTTCATAAGGAGAGAAGGAATAGTCTTGGTCCTCAGAGGAATCCGAAGAAAAAGACAGTTGCTCAGAGGAAGCAGAATCTTCCTCTTGTCTAGGCCTTTTGTCAGGAGGGGACTGTGAACCCCAGATAAGAGAAATCAAATCTTCAGCCATTTTGAGCATCTGTTTCTTAGGCATAGGGCCTTGAACAGGAGACTGAAGTGTAGGCTTTTTAGATTTAGAAGGAGTCTTCGACTTAGAAAACGTTCTGACTGTGATAGTAGTCGGTCTGAAAACACCTTCAGAAACCGATGGCGTTTCAGAAGCACCGACGTCTTTAGAAGGTAAATCGTCGGAAGGCCCTGAAGTAAAAGGCTGCGTCGGCCTAGTACATTCCGTCAAAATATCCAAAGCGGTCTCGGGTTCCAGAACTGCGGTAGTCAGGGGCTGCATCGGAGCCTCACTGAGAACCGGAGAACCGGAGACCGGATCAACCGAGGCCTCGGAATCTGGCTTAGGCCTGGGCTGTCGGTCCTTATCCCTGCGCTTTTTGTGCACGCCGGTAGTCGGTAGCTCCGACGGCATGTTATAATTAAATTTTTTACCAAAATAGTGACGTGCGAAATCAAATCGTCTTTTAGTACGCTTATTAAACCTAGCACAAAATCGACAAGAAGTGACGTGATCAGGGCCTAGGCAAGGTATGCAATAAGAATGAAAATCCTTATGAGGTATTTGCTTCCCACAAGAAATGCAATTGTTAACTTTTTCTGACATCGGTCTGAGGCAAGAAAAGTTTCCCCAACGGGGTACTTAGCTTTATAGAAGACTTCGGTCTGAAATTCGAATTTGACAATCTCAGGAGTTGGCCGACCGGCACTTGCGAACTGCTTCTGCTTCGGGCACCGCGTGGCAAGAAAGACTGAAGAAAAGGGCGTCGGTTGCAATATATGTACCCCTGGCACACTGACGTCAGGGATGAGGTGACAGCAACCGACGTCAGACCATGACTTTGGAAATCCGGCCGACTGCGGGACCGCCTGACGACAGGATAACCCAAGTGTGATGACTGCAGCAGGGTAACACGATGAACATCAGGGCTTTCATGGCCACTAGTTTGAAGTAGGTTGTCAGATGAATTTGTTTCTCTGGCATGAGGAAAGCCATCTGGGAAGTTGTATTCAAGCTTGCTCCCAGGAATATAATTTGTTGACAGGGTACCAGGTGTGATTTATTTTTGTTTATAGTATACCCCAGACAAGTTAGCACCCTTTGTAAAAAAGCCAGATGATTCAAAAGTATGTCCTGGCTTTCTGCCTGAATTAGGCAATCGTCCAGGTATGGGTATATTTGAATATTTCTTTGCCTGCAAAATGCAATGACTGGAGCTAGGCACTTTGTGAATACCCTGAGTGCAGTAGATAAGCCAAAGGGCAGTGCAGAGACCTGATAGTGCTTGTAGCTTGCTGTGAAGCGTAGGTATCTTCTGCAAGATTCCCTGACTGGGATGTGCAGGTATCCTTCCTTTAAATCGAGTGTTGCCATCCAGGCATCTTTTCCTAGCATAGGAAGCAACTAGTGAAGAGTCAGCATCTTGAATTTTGGAATCACGAAAAAGGTGTTTAGAGTAGACCGGTCCAGGACAGGACGCCATGAATTGTCTTTTCTGGATACCAGGAAAAGTCTTGAGTAGAAATCTTGTCCTTTTCCCTCTTCTGGTACAGTTTGAATAGCCTTTATGCTTAAAAGAGAGAGTACTTGCTTTTGAGCCTCTGCCCACTGATTTGGGGGTAGTTCTGGCCAACTGTTTGGGGTTGATAACGTGTGGAAATGAAATCTGTATCCTTGGGACACTGCATTTAAAACCCATTTGTCCAGGCTAATGAGTTCCCAGTTTTTGGCCTGCAGACCAATCTTTCCCCTTAAAGGAGCAGTCAGTTGAGAAGTGCTTGGAAGTTTTAAAGTCAAGTCATTGAGACAGCTTTCCACAGGGAGGAGTCTTACTACTCCCAGATTTGGAAGCGGAAGCCCCCCACTGCTTAGTCTTGTGTACCTGGGACTGAAACCTGGGGTTTCTGCTGGGTCTGGGTTTGGATTGAGAAGGCCTGAAAGAGGCAGAAAAGGGCCAATTCTTAGAGGGCCAATGCTTACTAAATCTTGGAGGCTGAACTTGTAAGAAATCTTTAACAGTTTGCATAGATTTAGCTTTATCTTCCATCTTTTTAAGAACTTCCTCTGCTTTGTTGCCAAACAGGTGGTCCTGATTTAAGGGAGCATCAAACAATTTAGCTTTAACATGATCAGGCAAAGATTGCTCCTTAAGACAAGCATGCCTTCTAAGTACAGACCAAGTGACAGCAGCCCTGCAAGAGGCCTCTTATGAATCAAAACCACATTGCAAGTATGTTTTCCAGCCTGTTCAGCAGAATGCATTAAATCCTGTAAATCCTTATTTTCAGCACAGTCAGGAATCAACATCATTTTCTGTTTAAGCAACCCAGTATTATGTTGTTTACTTTAACATATGCAACTGACAGTTTACGGCCCTAATGGCCAAGGTTGCAGAAGTGTATACCTTCTTACCCCATCTATCCAGTGCCCTGGAGTCTCTATCAGAAGGGGTAGGATTTTTGGCAGTAGAAGCCTTAATGCCCTTGGGCCCCTGTGAAATAGTCTCAAGATCTGCAATAAGATTTTTAAAAAGGAACTTGTGAGAATCAGGAGCCCTGTAATATCTATCAGGTTTTCTGGGAGCAGGAGGCAAAGAATCAGGGGCCAAACTAGATTCCGAAAAGGCATCATCAACAATGTCTAGCACAGGAGGGATAGCTAAAGGCCTATGTTGAGGCAGGAGTAAGAAGTCCCTAAGCCTCTTTTTTGAATCAGAGAAATCCTGGCTTTCCCAGTGGAAATGCTCCCTTAGAGTATGCAAGGTTTCACCAAAAGAGAAATCCTCTGGAGGGGAAGCAGGGAGAATAAGAGTCCTCTGCATCAGAATCCTCATAAGTAGATAAGGGTAAATCCAGGTCATCAGAAGAAACAGAAATATCAGAATCCTGGTCAGAATAAACAAATTCAGTCCTAGGTCTCTTAGAAGAGGATGGTTGGCTTCCCCTGATTAAAGTTATAAGGACTTCAGCCATTCTTATCATTTGTTTTTTAGGCATAGAGGCCTGAGAATGCGGCCTGGGCATCGGTCTTCTAGGCATGGTTTGAGTTTTAGGCCTTAAAGAAGAAAGTAGCATTGGTTTAATATGCGAGTCCGTAGGCCTGAATACACCCACAGAAGCCGGTGCCTGCACAGCAGCTCTGGACCCATCCAAGGTACAGACCTCCACAGGTTCCACAGTTGAAGCATCTCGTGGCATACCAGACTCCGAATGGGTCTCAGTAGAGGCCTGCGAATCAGAAGTAGTGGGTGTCAGGGACTGCAAAAGCGTCTCACTGAGTACCGGCGAACTGGTGACTGGCTAAGGAGAAGCGTCGTCGGCAGCTTTGGACCTAGGCGGCCTGTCTCTGTCTTTATCTTTGCGTTTTTTCCGAATGCCGGTAGTCGGATGGCTTACCGATGACATAACTGGATAATTGAACCAAGAATCGAAATATTTAGAGAAGTAAATATACCGACGATTGATAGTGCATTGGTTAAATAAGGCACAAGACCGACAGCAAGTTACTTCGTGGTCAGGGCCTAGGCAAGGAATACAGTATGGATGAAAATCTTTGTGAGGTATTTGCTTTCCACAAGAAATGCAATTATTAACTTTTACTGACATCAGTAAGGAGCAAGAAAAAGTTTCTAGCGGGTACTTCGCTTTAGTTGAAGACTTTGGTTCTGAAACTCGAAAATAAAAATTTCAGGAGTCGGCCGACCGGCACTTGCAAACTTCTTCTGCTTCAGGCAACACACAGCAAGAAAGACTGAAGAAAATGGCGTCGGTTGCAATATATGTACCCCTGGCACACTGACGTCAGGGATGAGGTGACAGCAACCGACGTCAGACCATGACTTTGGAAATCCGGCCGACTGCGGGACCGCCCGACGACAGGATAACCCAAGTGTGATGACTGCAGCAGGGTAACAGGATGAACATCAGGGCTTTCATGGCCACTAGTTTGAAGTAGGTTGCCAGATGAATTTGTTTCTCTGGCATGAGGAAAGCCATCTGGGAAGTTGCATTCAAGCTTGCTCCCAGGAATATAATTTGTTGACAGGGTACCAGGTGTGATTTATTTTTGTTTATAGTATACCCCAGACAAGTTAGCACCCTTTGTAAAAAAGCCAGATGATTCAAAAGTATGTCCTGGCTTTCTGCCTGAATTAGACAATCGTCCAGGTATGGGTATATTTGAATATTTCTTTGCCTGCAAAATGCAATGACTGGAGCTAGGCACTTTTTGAATACCCTGAGTGCAGTAGATAAGCCAAAGGGCAGTGCAGAGACCTGATAGCGCTTGTAGCTTGCTGTGAAGCGTAGGTATCTTCTGCAAGATTCCCTGACTGGGATGTGCAGGTATGCTTCCTTTAAATCGAGTGTTGCCATCCAGGCATCTTTTCCTAGCATAGGAAGCAACTAGTGAAGAGTCAGCATCTTGAATTTTGGAATCATGAAAAAGGTGTTTAGAGTAGACCGGTCCAGGACAGGACGCCATGAATTGTCTTTTCTGGACACCAGGAAAAGTCTTGAGTAGAAATCTTCTCCTTTTCCCTCTTCTGGTACAGTTTGAATAGCCTTTATGCTTAAATGAGAGAGTACTTGCTTTTGAGCCTCTGCCCACTGATTTGGGGGTAGTTCTGGCCAACTGTTTGGGGTTGATAACGTGTGGAAATGAAATCTGTATCCTTGGGACACTGCATTTAAAACCCATTTGTCCAGGCTAATGAGTTCCCAGTTTTTGGCCTGCAGACCAATCTTTCCCCTTAAAGGAGCAGTCAGTTGAGAAGTGCTTGGAAGTTTTAAAGTCAAGTCATTGAGACAGCTTTCCACAGGGAGGAGTCTTACTACTCCCAGATTTGGAAGCGGAAGCCCCCCACTGCTTAGTCTTGTGTGTACCCTGGGACTGAAACCTGGGGTTTCTGCTGGGTCTGGGTTTGGATTGAGAAGGCCTGAAAGAGGCAGAAAAGGGCCAATTCTTAGAGGGCCAATGCTTACTAAATCTTGGAGGCTGAACTTGTAAGAAATCTTTAACAGTTTGCATAGATTTAGCTTTATCTTCCATCTTTTTAAGAACTTCCTCTGCTTTGTTGCCAAACAGGTGGTCCTGATTTAAGGGAGCATCAAACAATTTAGCTTTAACATGATCAGGCAAAGATTGCTCCTTAAGACAAGCATGCCTTCTAAGTACAGACCAAGTGACAGCAGCCCTGCAAGAGGCCTCTTATGAATCAAAACCACATTGCAAGTATGTTTTCCAACCTGTTCAGCAGAATGCATTAAATCCTGTAAATCCTTATTTTCAGCACAGTCAGGAATCAACATCATTTTCTGTTTAAGCAACCCAGTATTATGTTGTTTACTTTAACATATGCAACTGACAGTTTACGGCCCTAATGGCCAAGGTTGCAGAAGTGTATACCTTCTTACCCCATCTATCCAGTGCCCTGGAGTCTCTATCAGAAGGGGTAGGATTTTTGGCAGTAGAAGCCTTAATGCCCTTGGGCCCCTGTGAAATAGTCTCAGGATCCGCAATAAGATTTTTAAAAAGGAACTTGTGAGAATCAGGAGCCCTGTAATATCTATCAGGTTTTCTGGGAGCAGGAGGCAAAGAATCAGGGGCCAAACTAGATTCCGAAAAGGCATCATCAACAATGTCTAGCACAGGAGGGATAGCTAAAGGCCTATGTTGCGGCAGGAGTAAGAAGTCCCTAAGCCTCTTTTTCGAATCAGAGAAATCCTGGCTTTCCCAGTGGAAATGCTCCCTTAGAGTATGCAAGATTTCACCAAAAGAGAAATCCTCTGGAGGGGAAGCAGGGAGAATAAGAGTCCTCTGCATCAGAATCCTCATAAGTAGATAAGGGTAAATCCAGGTCATCAGAAGAAACAGAAATATCAGAATCCTGGTCAGAATAAACAAATTCAGTCCTAGGTCTCTTAGAAGAGGATGGTTGGCTTCCCCTGATTAAAGTTATAAGGACTTCAGCCATTCTTATCATTTGTTTTTTAGGCATAGAGGCCTGAGAATGCGGCCTGGGCGTCGGTTTTCTAGGCATGGTTTGAGTTTTAGGCCTTAAAGAAGAAAGTAGCATCGGTTTAATATGCAAGTCCGTAGGCCTGAATACACCCACAGAAGCCGGTGCCTGCACAGCAGCTCTGGACCCATCCAAGGTACAGACCTCCACGGGTTCCACAGTTGAAGCATCTCGTGGCATACCAGACTCCGAATAGGTCTCAGTAGAGGCCTGCGAATCAGAAGTAGCGGGTGTCAGGGACTGCAAAAGCGTCTCACTGAGTACCGGCGAACTGGTGACTGGCTAAGGAGAAGCGTCGTCGGTAGCTTTGGACCTAGGCGGCCTGTCTCTGTCTTTATCTTTGCGTTTTTTCCGAATGCCGGTAGTCGGATGGCTTACCGATGACATATCTGGATAATTGAACCAATAATCGAAATATTTACAGAAGTAAATATACCGACGATGGATAGTGCATTGGTTAAATAAGGCACAAGACCGACAGCAAGTTACTTCGTGGTCAGGGCCTAGGCAAGGAATACAGTATGGATGAAAATCTTTGTGAGGTATTTGCTTTCCACAAGAAATGCAATTATTAACTTTTACTGACATCAGTAAGGAGCAAGAAAAAGTTTCCCCAACGGGGTACTTCACTTTAGTTGAAGACTTTGGTTCTGAAACTCGAAAATAAAAATTTCAGGAGTCGGCCGACCGGCACTTGCAAACTTCTTCTGCTTCAGGCAACACACAGCAAGAAAGACTGATGTAATGGCGTCGGCTGAATGTTTTATACCCCTGACGACCTGACGTCACGGAAGAAGAGACAGCAACCGACGCAGGACCCAAGACTTTGTTAATCAGGCTGACTGAAGGCTACTGCAAGCAGATAACCCAAACGTGATGACTGCAACAGTGAAACACGAAGTACATCTTTGGTTCCAGTTTCCACTCGTGTGGGTCCATGAGATTTCTGCTTAGGTCATCTGCCACTGTATTTAGCTTTCCTGGCAGGAATTTAGCCTGTAGGTGCATTTGGTAGCTCAAGACTGTGTTCCACAGAGACATGGCTAGTCTGCAGAGAGGTTATGAGTGGGTTCCCCCCTGCTTGTTTATGTTCCACATAACAGTTTTGTTGTCCGTCTTTACCAATAATTGCCCTGGAAGAATGTGGTCCTTGAAGGCTGTCAGAGCATTGTGTACAGCTAACATTTCTTTTTGATTGATATGCAGGTGCATTTGACTTGGGTTCCATTTGCCCTGAATGCACTGGTCTGCCAAGTGAGCCCCCCATGCATAGTCTGATGCATCTGTTGTTAGGGTTTGGGCAGCAGGGGGTAGAGTGAATGGTAGTCCCTTGTTTTGGTGGCAGGCCTCTGCTCACCAAAGGAACTCTATCTGTAGACAAGGTATGATAGGAATCATTGATTCTAGCTCCTGAGAATGTTGACACCATAGGCTTTTTAAATACCATTGTAGTTTCCTCATATGCAGTCTTGCATATGGAATTAGTAGAATGCAGGAGGCCACGAACCCCAGGGCTTGCAGTATTTTCCTTACAGATAGCTGGGTCTTTGTGGCCAGTAGTTTGAAGTAGGCTGTCAAATTAACTTTTTTTTCTCTGGCGTGAGGTAGACCATCTGGGAAGTTGTATTCAAGCTTGCTCCCAGGAATACAATTTGTTGGCAGGGTACAAGATGTGATTTCTTTTCGTTTATGGTGTACTCCAGAGAAGTTAGCAATTTCTTTACAAATGCCAGATGATTTAATAGTATGTCCTGGCTTTCTGCCTGAATTAGACAATCGTCCAGGTATGGGTATATTTGAATATTTCTTTGCCTGCAAAATTCAATGACTGGAGCTGTGCACTTTGTGAATACCCTGTAGATAAGCCAAAGGGCGGTGCAGAGAACTGATAATGCATGTAGCCTGCTCTGAAGCGTAGGTATCTTCTGCAAGATTTCCTTATTGAGATGTGCAGGTAGGCTTCCTTTAAATCCCGTGTTACCAACCAGGCATCTTTTCCTAGCATGGGAAGAAGCTGATGAAGAGTTAGCATCTTGAATTTTGGGATTACCAAAAATGTGTTTAGGATGGACAGGTCTAAGATCAGATGCTAGGAACTGTCTTTTCTGGGTACCAGGAAAAGTCTTGAGTAGAAACCTTACCTCCATTCTTCTTCTGGAACAGGTTGAATAGCCCTGATGCTTTAAAGAGAGAGAACTTGCTTTTGAGCCTCTGCCCACTGATTTGGGGGTAAGTCTGGCCAGCCGTTTGGGGTTGGTAAGGGGTGGAAGTGGAATCTGTATCCTTGGGAAACTATATTTAAAACCCATTTGTCCTGGGTAACGAGTTCCCAATTTTTTGCATGCAGGGCAATCTTTCCCCCTAAAGGAACAGTCAGTTGAGCAGGGCTTGGAAGGTTTAAAGTTAAGTCATTGAGACAGTTTACCATAGCAGGGAGTCTTACTACTACCTGCTTTGGAAGTGGGAGCCCTCCACTTCTTAGCGCTGTGAGTACCTTGGGACTGAAGCCTGGGTGTTCTGCTGGTTCTGGGTTTGGACTGAGAAGGCCTGGAAGAGGCAGGAAAGGACCAATTCTTAGAGGGCCAATGCCTACTAAATTTGGGAGGTTGCACTTGCAGGAAAACTAACAGTTTGCATAGATTGAGCTTTTTCCTCAGTCTTTTTAAGTACTTCTTCTGCTTTGTTGCCAAATAGGCAGTCTTGGTTTAAGGGAGCATCCAGTAATTTAGCTTTAACATGATTTGGCAAAGATTGCTACTTAAGCCAAGCATGCCTTCTAAGCACAGACCCAGTGACAGCAGCCCTGCAAGATGTCTCTAATGAATCAAAACCACATTGCAAAGTATGTTTTCCAACTTATTCAGCAGAATGCATTAAATCCTGTAATTCTTTATTTTCAGGACATCAGGAATCAACATCATTTTCTGTTTAAGCAATCCAATAATATGCTGCTGATACTTTAACATATGAAACTGGCAGTTTAAAGCCCTAATGGCCAAAGTTGCAGATGTGTATACCTTCTTACCCCATCTATCCAGCGCCCTGGAATCTCTATCAGAGGGGGTGGGATTTTTGGCAGTAGTAGCCTTAATGCCCTTGGGTCCCTGTGAAATAGTCTCAGGATCCGCAGTAGGATTTTTAAAGAGGAACTTATGAGAGTCAGGTACCCTGTAATACCTATCAGGTTTTCTGGGAGCAGGAGGTAAAGTGTCAGGGTCAGGCTAAATTCCGAGAAGGCATCATCTACAATGTCCAGTACAGGAGGAATAGCTGAAGGCCTGTGTTGAGGCAAGAGTAAGAATTCCCTAAGCCTCTTTTTGGAGTCAGAGTAATCCTGGCTTTCCCAGTGGGAATGCTCCCTAAGAGTATGCAAGGTTTTACCAAAAGAGAAATCCTCTGGAGGGGAAGAAGAGGGAATGGAATCCTCTGCATCAGAATCCTCATAGGGCAAATCCTGGTCATCAGAGAAAAAAAGAAGTTATGTACTCACCATAACGTTCCATCTGACTAGTTATACTTCATTTTTCTGCAACCTGTGGGTATACGGATCCGTATCGGATCTGAGCCGGCAACTTTTTTTTTCTAGCATCTGCTCCAAGCTCCTCCTCTTACCCATAATGCCCTACCATCTCCTATCTTCCCTCAGATAGAGTTTGCTGCAACTAACAATATATATGCAACTCAACCCAATAAACCAAACCTGAAAACAGGATAAGGTCCGGGGGACGGAGGGAGGGAATGTTGCAGAAAAATGAAGTATAACTACTCAGATGGAACGTTATGGTGAGTACACAACTTCTTTATCTGAAGTAGTTAACTTAATTTTATCTGCAACCTGTGGGACAGAGTCCACAGCTACTCCAGTCCTCGGAGGCCCTTATGGAAGGATATTCCTGAGCACCACAGAGCCAAAGGATGCTCTACCCCTCGAAATCAGATCCAGTTTGTAATGGGAAATGAAGGTATGTGAACTGGCCCATGTCGCTGCTGCACAAATATCGTCCAAAGGTACCCTGGACCAAAAAGTAGCAGAAGTCGCCATGGACTTGGTGCAGTGAGCCTTAACTAGACCAGGAGGAGATAACACCTTTTGCTTTGTAGGCATGTGAAATACAAAGAGTGATCCATCTGGCTAAAGAAACTTTAGAAATAGCTTTTCCCATAAACGCTTTGGAAAAGGAAACAAACAATTGATCAGTCTTGCGGAAAGACTTTGTTCTATAAAGATAAAAATGAAGTTGTCTATGAACATCTAACAAATGGAGTTTGTATTCACCTTTATTTTGAAGATGGGAAAGAAAATGGGCAGATTAATGGACTGGTTTATGTTTGCTTCAGATGCCACTTTAGGTAAGAAGGAAGGGTTAGTACGGAGGGAGACCCTATCCTTATGGAAGACCAAATACGGAGGCACGGCAGACAGAGCTTGAAGCTCAGAAACTCTCCTAGCCGATGTGATGGGGACTAGGAAAGCTGTCTTCCAGGTCAAAAATTTTAAGTCCACCGAAGCTGCAGGTTCGAAAGGAGGGGCCACCAATGCCTGTAAAACAAAAGTAAGGTCCCAAGGAGGTACATAATTCTTGACAGGGGGCCGTAACAGAAAAGTACCTTTAAGAAAAGCCTTACACAGCCTAGAGGAGGCTAAGGCCATGTTGTCTTCACCAACGTGAAAACTGGAAATGGCTGTCAATTGTACTTTCACTGTGGAGGAATTAACTCCTTGCTGAAAGATACCAGACAGGAAGTCCAACACCGCTGAAACAGGGGCTGTAAAGGGATCTATTTTTCTCTGTGAGGCCCAAATGGAAAAGCGCTTCCATTTACTGCAATAAAGTTTCCTAGTGGAGTCTTTAAGAGAGGCCACCAGAATGGATTTTACCTGGGATGAAAGACCGAGAGTCCTGGCAATTAATGGAACTAGAGCAACCAAGCTGTTAGCTTGAGGCTGCCCAGATCGGGCGGACATGTTCCCGACGGATGGGAAATTAGATCCGGGCAGGGATCCAGAACCCATGGGGGAGCTAAGAGATGAGACCAAAGGAATGGGAACCAAACCTGACGAGGCCAGAATGGGGCAATGAGGATCACTTTGCACTGTAGTCGGCAAGCTTTCTGAAGAGTCTTCGGAATGAGAGGTAAAGGTGGATAAGCATACAGAAGCCCGGGAGGCCAAGCATGGACTAGAGCGTCTCTGGGGACTTCCCCTGGTGAGGGAATCAGAGCGAAGAATGCGCTGCACTTCGTGTTGGAAGGAGATGTGAAGAGATTGCAGCAAGACTGACCCCATGCAAGGAAAATCTCCTCCGCTACTGACGGTTTCAGAGACCACTCGTAAGGCATCAGAATGGCATGGCTCAATCTGTCCGCTAAAATGTTGGAGCGCCCCGGGATGTGCGTTGCTATCAGAAACCGACCGGTGGAAATCGCCCATTCCCACACTCTCATGGCCTCGTGACATACAGGGTAGGATCTGGTTCCCCCCTGCTTGTTGATATACCAGACGACCAACATGTTGTCTGACTGAATTGCAATCAATCCGAGAGGGAGGACTGTGTGAAAGGCTTCCAACGCTAAAAGCACTCCCTTATATCTAGAACATTTATGTGCAAATTGGTCTCTGTCTGGGACCACGTACCTTGGACTGTCCTTCCCGAACAGTGTCCCCCCCACCCTAGTTGGGAGGCATCCGTGGTCACTGTGGTTTGGACTGGGGGTGACGCAAATGGGCGTCCTTTTGACATCAATGGTGAAGTTAACCACCAAAGAAGAGATGTCCTGCAGACGTGACTGATCTTGATCGGAAATTCCATGGGTAGGTCTAGCCAAAACCACTGAACAGCCAAAGCCCATTGAAGAACCCGCATGTGAAGGCACGCATAAGGGAGAATAGATATGGTGGCAGCCATGGTGCCCAGAGCCCGGAGAACCTCGCTCGCCTTTGAAGACTTGGAGTTTGCTACCTGAGCTATGTGGCACCTGAGATGTAGAATCCTGTCTGAAGTTAGGAATACCTTCATCTGCAAGGTGTCTAACCGTGCCCCAATGATGTCTAGAATTTGTACTGGTTGCAAATGGGATTTGTGAACACTGACTGTAATTCCCAGTAGGTCTGCTAACCGAATGAAATAATCTTGGGCCAGACACAAGTGATGCTTGTTGTGCACGGCAAAGAGCCAGTTGTCCAGGTATGGAAACACCTGAATACCCTGAAGCCTCAGGTGAGCCGCTACAACTGCCATTACCTTGGTGAACACCCTGGGGGCCGTGGTGAGACCAAAGGGTAGGGCTCTGAACTGAAAATGGCTGGCTCCCAGCCGGAAGCGCAGAAACCTCCTGGAGTTTCTGTGTATTTTGATGTGGTAGTAAGCATCCTGAAGGTCTAACGAGCACATCCAGTCACACTCTCGGAGATAAGGTAGAATGGACTGTAGGGTGACCATCCAGAATTTCTGTTTGGCTACTGACAGGTTTAATGTTGACAGGTCCAGAATGGGCCTGAGGTCCCCCGTCTTTTTTGGCACCAAAAAGAACCTTGAGTAGACGCCTAATCCGGACTGATCGGGGGGGACCTTTTCGAATGCTCATTTGAGAAGCAGCTTTGAAACCTCTAGAGCTGCGGCCTCCCTGTGAGCGGGTGGAACATCCGGGAGGTGTTTTGTAATATTTGGAGGGGCAACGAAAGGAATAGAGTAACCTCTGGATATTATCTGAAGAGCCCAGCGATCTGTCGTAATGGACTCTCATGCCGCTGGGTGTAAGGACAATCGTCCCCCGACTGCCTCCAGAGTAGGACAGTCGGGCAACCCCCTAGGAAGCGTTGATAAATGATGCCTTGAAAGGGTCTGCGAACTGACAAAATCTGAGCCAGGCATGACGCCTCATGGCTATGCCTGTCCCAGCCGCCCTAGCTGCTCCTTCCATGGCATGGGAAAGTAGCCGCATAGATGTGTTTGAGACGGACTTCAGAGTAGACATTTTCGCCGAGAACAGCTGTCTGTCCTGCAGCGATAAAGACACTGGGGGTAACTCAGCGAATTCTGAAGCAAGGTCTCACTGAAGCCGAATCACATGTGCCAAATAATTCAGCGCACGGATAGAAAAAATCGCTGAGGAGTATATGCGCTTCCCAAACCTATCCACTGACCTAGACTCCTTGTCTGGAGGGTGGACTAAGTAACTCTCCTGTGCTAGTTCCTTCTTTGTGGCCGCTGCGACCAACATAGCATCAACTGGGGCTCCTTTTGACCAGGGTTGTCTATCAGAAGGGGGAGATAAAACCTTGTCAGGGCGTTTGGGGATGGGCTCTATGATGTTGGGCTCCTTCCATGCCCTCGTGGTGATGAGGTCCACCAAGGGATCTGCTGGTGGGGACACCCAGGAAGTAGATGGGCCCGTGCCAAAAGCCTACAGGAACACTGACTCATCCCCAGAAGGTTATGGGGCTGACCAACCTCCCCTCTGGCGCAGGATCTCCATAATTTCTCCATAGGAGACATCTTCGGGAGGTAACCTGGGGGAATCTTCTCCTTCATCTAAGTCAGTGTCAGTAGTAAGGGACACGGGGGAGTCCAAGTGCCTCCTTTTGCACTTGCGCTTACGGTGACCCTCTTCAGTGGGACTTTCAGAAGGGGACCCGCGAGCCGCAGGGGTTTCCTCGGGGAAAATGACCTGGGGATCCTCTGGCACGGGCTGTCCCTGAGACAGGATGAAGGGAGTCGTCACCAAATCCAGAGGGGCCTGGGTGGTATACGAGAAGATGGGCTGGGATCTCAATCCTTGGGAGAGAACCCTCTCCACCACTTCGAAGGCCGAGGGAGAAGTCCTCCCCGGATCCGAAGTGGGGACCGGAGCCGAAGTTAGGGTAGCCTGAGGTCCGAGGGAATGGAACGGACCTGAAAAGGTCGTAGCCGAAGAATCCATTCCCCCGGGTCCGACTCCCTGTCCACGGCTCCGAGAGTCACTCAGATCCGAACAAGTCAGATCCGAGGAACTCAAGGTAACAGCCGGAGTCGAGGTTGGAGGAATCGTCGGCGCCGAGCTACAAGCTCCGAAAAACCTCGGATCCAAGAGCCCCGAAGCCGGAGCATGGATCGGGGAAGGAGAGATGGGGCGGAAAAGAGGCATGGAGGTCGCCCCTCCACAGGGAGAGGGACCTGGCAAGACTCCCATCTGAATTTGGGTATGAATAAATCTTCGCATCATCCTGTCCATATCCATGCCCGATAGGCTCAGAGTCAACCTCGAAGAGGCAACCGACTTGGATCTGGCTGGTCTGCGCAGTGGGGTGGTGGGCCTCGGGTCCGAATGTTCCAATGGCTCCAGTGTGAAACGAGGAGACCGGAGCCAAGTTAAAACAGGCCTCATGGTCTTAGATGGAGGGCTAAGAAAGAGCTCCCTTGTCTGGGGATCTCTTACGATGCCTGTCCTTTTTCTCCCTTTCTTCTCTGTGCCTTTCCTTTTCCTTCTTTTTCTTTTTCCTTATCTTTGTCAGACTCGCTGACTGAAGATCTGTCCTTTGAAGACCCATCGCCAGACGAAGAGGGAGGTTGAGTCCCTGTCTGGGTGGAAGGTGGTACACTAGCGACCGAGCCCGAGGCAGCTTCCAGCATGGCAACAGGGAGAAGGCCTTTGGTAACTAGTTTGGCCTTACAGTCCCTAAAGGCCCTAGGGTTGAAACCTGAACAGACAGCACACTGAGTGGACAAATTTGTAACTCCTAAGCATATCACACACAGAGTGTGACCATCTGCAGGGGAAAGCTTACAGCCACACTATGTACATTTTTTGAACACAAGCTTTGGCTGGTCAGCCATAGTCCTGCACTCAAAGGTACAAGTACTACCTTTCCATAAACCACACACACACACACACACACAGGTAGGGGAAGGGCAGGCCTAACTACTACTCTATACAAAAAACTTTTTTTTTTTTTTATACCAACAACCAAACGCGATACTACAGAAGGGGAAGGAAGGGAAAGCCTAGTCAAGCACACCTAGATATCTGCAAAAAAATTTCTACTTACTATCCCTGAGCTCAGAGCAAAGGAGACCACGATGCACACTGCATACTGGCACGGCAAATGAGAGCTGAGGGAAGATAGGAGATGGTATGGCATTATGGGTAAGGGGAGGAGCTCGGAGCTTGGAGCAGATGCTACAAAAAAAAAAGTTGCTGATACGGATCCGTATACCCACAGGTTGCAGATAAAATGAAGTTAACTACTTCAGATCCGAAATTTCAGAATCCTGATCAGAAGAATCAGAAGGAAAATCAGTCCTAGGTTTCTTAGAGGGGGAAGGGTGGCTTCCCATGATTAGAGTAATAAGGTCTTCAGCCATTCTTATCATTTGTTTTTTAGACATAGGGGCCTGACTATGCGGTCTGGGTGTTAGTTTTCTAGGCATAGATTGAGTTTTAGGTCTTGAAGAAGAAGATAGCGTTGGTTTAATATGCAAGTCAGTAGGCCTGAATACACCCTCAGAATATGGTGCCTGCACAGCGGCTCCGGCCAAGGTAGAGACATAGTACAGTTTTGTACCTACCATAAATGTAGATGTTCGAGTGTATACCCTGCTGCAGTCATCACACTTGGGTTATCCTGCCGTCAGGCAGTCCCCGCAGTCGGCCCGAATTCCAAAGTCTTGGTCCGGCATCGGTTGCTGTCGCTTCTTCGCTGATGTCAGTGCGCCAGGGGTATATGAGAGGCATCCAACGCCATTTTCTTCAGTTTTTCTTGCCCCAGATGTCAGGTGCCCCCCCCCACACCCAAATGGTGGTCACTAGATAGGACCAATAATAAAAAGTGTAGCATAAACAAAAAATTCCTCCAGCTATAAGCAAACACACCACAAAGGTTGTAAATAGAAGTTATGTCCTTACCATAACGTTCCATGTGGAGTGTTCATCTCGCCTTTGTTCTTACACATGGGTTCGGAGCCGATCCTCGGCTCCGTGTCGGCCGCTTGCAAGCTCTGCATCGAGAAGAAGCTCGAGACAACCTAATACCCACAATCCCCCTCTGCCTTTACCTCAGATCTAGTTTGCAAGCAAACCAGCAGTCAGAGAGAGCACACTCATGCCAATATCACATATGCACAGAAACTAAGAGTCTATATATATACATATATATATACATATATATACATGTCAACTATATATACAACAACTGCAATGCAGAAGCAGAATGCAGAATGCCCCAGACCAGGCACTAAACTGAACGTTCTTCCTAAGGGTGGGAGGGTGGGAATGTAAGAACAAAGGCGAGATGAACACTCCACATGGAACGTTATGGTAAGGACATAACTTCTATATGTGATAGTGTTCAATCTCGCCGTTTGTTCTTACACATGGGTAGCGTCCCTAGCTCCTTGTTCCTGAGGAACTCACGGAAGGACGTTCTTGAGCACAGTGGAACCAAAGGTTGCCCTGTCCCTAGAAACCTTGTCTACCTTATAATGAGAAATGAATGTATGTGGTTTAGACCAAGTAGCAGCCGCACAAATAGCGTCTAGTGGTAGGCGAGCTGCATGAGCCAGGGATGTAGACACCGACCTTGTGGAATGTCCTTTGGGTTTGTGCAAAAGAGTTTGATTTGAAGAATCACAGACATAGATGATACAATCAGTTAACCACTTAGAAAGAGTTCTTTTGGTAACTGCTACTCCTTTTCTGTTATCAGCAAAGGCTACAAAAAGTTGATCAGATTTCCTGTGATCTTTTGTTCTATCCAAGTAAAACCTTAGTTGTCTGTGGACATCTAATTTGTGCAACATATACTCCATTTTATTGGAGTGATTCTTGAAGAAAGTGGGTAATTCAATGGACTGATTAATATTGTTAATAGAACAAACTTTAGGAAGGAAGGATGAATTAGTGCGAAGAGAAACTCTGTCAGAGTGAAAGATCAAATAAGGGTGTTTAATGGAGAGAGCTTGAAGTTCAGATACTACTTAGCGGATGTAATGGCTACCAAAAAGAGAGTCTTCCATGACAAAAATTTCAATGGGCAAGAGGAGGCTGGTTCAAAGGGGCAGCATCAACTTAGATAATAATAAGTTTAGACTCCAAGGTGACGTAGGAGATCTAATTGGTGGTCTAATATGAAAAACCCCTTTTAAAAAGGCTTTACAAAGTCTGTGGGCCATAACAGGAGCCCCACATTCTTCCACATGGAAATTAGAAATGGCAGCCAATTGAACTCTTAATGTGGCAGGAGAAGCACCCTGATGGAACAATTCTGTTAAAAACTCTAATATTTTATTCAAGGGAGCTATAACAGGGTCCACTTGCTGTGTATTCGCCCAGAATACAAAGCGCTTCCATTTACTAGTATATGTTTTAGTAGTGGAAGCTTTATGAGAAGCCACTAATATATTCTGAACTGCAGGCGAAATAAGATCAGACCTGGCTAAGTTGGGAATTGGATTAGCCAAGCTGCTAGATGGAGGGACAAAAGCGAGGGGTGGGGAGCCCCTGACGAGTGAGTCAATAGATCTGGCTCTGGGTCCAGGATCCAGGGTCCCCGAATGCAGTGTGTTATGAGGAAAGGGGAACCAAATTTGACGAGACCAGAATGGGGCAATGAGGATTATTGTCCTGTGTAGGTTGTTGGCTTTCTGGAGAAACTTTGAGATCAGGGGGAAGGGAGGAAATGCACAGGAGACCCGGGGCCAATCGTGAATCAGTGCGTCCCTGGGGACTTCCCCTGGAGGGTAATAGGGCAAAGTAGCTCCTGCATTTGGCGTTCATTGGAGGCAAACAGATCGCAGGAAGGCTGGCCCCGTCGAAAAATCTTTTCGCAACTGACTGTTTTAGGGACCACTCGTGCGGTAACAGTATTGCTCTGCTCAGCCTGTCGGCTATGGCGTTGGATGACCCGGGATGTGCGTTGCTATCAGAAAGCGACCCGTGGACTCCGCCCATTGCCAGATTCTCATGGCCTCTCTGCATAGCTGATAGGACTTGGTTCCCCCTTGCTTGTTTATGTACCAGACTACCGACATGTTGTCCGTCTGAACTGCAATAGTTCCCAGAGGAAGAAGGGGAGCAAAGTGTTGCAACGCTAGAAACACTGCCCTCAACTCTAGAACATTGATGTGCAGATTGTACTCTAAATTGGTCCATTCGCCTTGGACTGTCTGTCCCTGAAAGATGCCCCCCCACCCAATCAGGGAAGCGTCCGTGGTCACCGTAGCTGTAGGCGTGGGTAGCACAAATGGTCTCCCCTTGGAAAGGTTGCAAGTTTGAAGCCACCAGTTCAGGTGTGTTTTGCATGTGTTCGTTATGAAAATCTCGTGTGTTAGAGGTAGTTGTTGGAACGACCATTGTGCAAACAGTAGCCATTGTAGGACTCTCATGTGCAGTCTTCCCAAGGGTATTGCAATAAGAGAAGCTGACATGAGTCCCAAAACCTTCAGTACCAGTTTTGCTGGGGATTTCCTGGACAAAAGAAGAAGACGTATGTGAGTCTGAAGTGAAAGTATCCTTTCTGGAGGAAGTCTTAGGATTAACTGATGTGTATCTAATTCCGCTCCTATGAATAAGATACGCTGTGATGGCTGTAGTAAGGATTTTCCGAAGTTTATGGAAATTCCTAGGCGAGTACACAGTTGAAGAGTGTAGTCTCTGGCCTGTACTAGTTGATGCTGGGTGGTGGCAGAAAGGAGCCAGTCATCCAGATACGGAAACACCTGGAATCCTAGTCTCAAGTGAGGCGCTACCACTGCCATGCATTTGGTGAAGACCCTGGGGGCTGAGGTCAGACCAAAGGGCAGGGCTCGAAACTGAAAGTGACTGGCACCCAGCCGGAAGCGCAAATGATCTCTGGATGCCCTGGCCATTTTGATGTGGTAGTATGCATCCTTCAGATCTATTGAGCACATCCAGTCGTCCTTCTGTAAGAATGGAAGGATCGATTGAAGCGTGACCATTGAACTTTTCTTTCTTGACGAAGGTATTGAGGTCGCTTAGGTCCAGAATGGGCCTCCAGTCCCCTGTTTTCTTTGGAACTAAAAAGAACCTTGAGTAAACTCCGAATCCTCTTTGGTCCGCTGGGACTGGTTGGATGACTCTTTTTTCTAGCAGCTTTGAAATTTCTATAGCTGCTGGCTCCAGATGGGGTACATCTGGGAGTCTTTTCTTTGGAATGGGATAGGATAGAAATGGTATATTGTAACCTCTGGTAACCACGCTTTTTACCCACTTGTCTGTAGTTATGTTTTGCCAGGCCTGAGGGTATAAAGCTAGCGACCCGACTGCCTCCAGAGCAGGACAGTCGGGCCTCCTCTCAGGAGTGCTGGAAAGGTTTACCAGGGAGTGTATCCCTGTCACCTTGATTCTGCGGACCCCCTCTGCCGCCAGGGCAGCATCTTCCACCTCTGCCCCCTCCTCTGCCTCTAGAAGGGGCATCACCCTGTGTGCCTGGGAAAGATCCTTGGGGTTTTCGAAACCACATTTTTCCACCACGTTGCCCTTTGGGGAACGGTCTGGTTGGGGTGGAAAAACGGACTCCGACAGCAGACAGAGTCTTTCCCTCCTGTTCACACCGGGTAAGGGTCTCCTTTACTTTGGGGCCAAAGAGAGTGGCACCGTCAAATGGGGCGTTAGTAAAGGAAGACTTGAAGGCTTCCGCAAATGAACATAAGCGCATCCAGGATTGTCTGCGAAGAGCAATCGCTGAAGCTGCTGCCCTACTCGAACCTTCTGCGTAAGAGATCAGCCTCATGGGCGAGTTCACAATGGATGTAAGGGTATTAAGTTGCTGTCACTTTCTCTGAGACAGCAGCATCTGTAGTACCCTGGTGGGTATCTCCCAACTCTTTGACTAGATCCCTCTGTAGTCGTGTAAAGTGGGTCAAATAGTTCAGGGATCGCATGGAAAAAGCTGCTGAACTAAAAATGCGCTTCCCATACCTGTCCATAGTCCTAGAATCTTTATTAGGGGGATGGACAGATGAGGAAGATTCCGACATCTCCTTTTTCGTGGCCGCTGCCACTACCATAGCGTCCACTGGAACTCCTTTTGTCAAGTAAGTTTTGTCCTGGGGTGCAGTGATATACTTATTGGGCTTCCTAGGGACTGGTTCCACTGTGTCAGGAGCCTCCACGCCCTTGAGCAATAAGTTCCATTAATTCATCGAAGGCGGAGTGACCCAGGAGGAGGAAGGGCGAGCACCGAATGCCTTCAGCAAGACTGACTCATCCTCAGAAGGGGGAAGGGACTGCCAATCACCTCTCTGTTTCAAGATCTCCAATATGTCAGAAAAAGAGACATCTTCTGAAGGTGACTTAGGGGACCCTTCTGACTCATCCAAGTCAGTATCGGATGTCAAAGATTCTTGTGGAGAATCTAAGTGTCTCCTCTTACACAATCTTTTCCTAGGGACTTCTTCGTGGGGAGCATCCGAAGAAGCCTCCGAGGAAGAGGGGGCACCCTCCAGGGGTGGCTGAGACACCGGTGCCCGACACTTGGATGTAGCCGTGGGTGCAGAGGAGGATAACGGCCCTTTATGGGGAGGAGAGGTTGCTTCTACTGATGTGGTTGTCTGGGTAGACAACACCTTCCTCATGAGATCGAAGGCCCCCGGGTCCCGAGTGAAGAATCTCCGGTTCGAAGAAATGGGAAGAATCCCGAGACAGGCACGAAGGCATCGACCCGAGGCGGAGCCGAATCGATCAGCGCCGAGGCCCGAGGGAAGAGTCGGAACCGAAACGTCGGTTCGACTCTCGCCCGGAACCAAGGACAGATCGTCGGCTCGAGACTCGGTACCAGATCCGGCGGAGTCGAGGTGAGAGGAACAGACCGAGAAAAGGACGGTTCTGGACACGAGGGCTCCACAATCAGAAGATCAACCTCTTCTGGCTCCAAAGACTGGACAGGTCTCGGAGGAGGAATGGATGGAGACAATGGGAGGCCTTCAAGTTTCGACACCAACTGGGTGGAAACCAAATAAGTTTGGATAGGGCGAATGCTCCAATAACTTCTGCACCACGATCCACATCGACATCGGAGAGCTTAGAAGAAGAGCGGGTCGAAGGAACCGACGGAGCCGACCTCAATAGAGTCGGGAGGGAGCTCCATCACGGTTCCAAGACTCGAGGCTCAGGAACTGACACCAGTTGAACACTCGGCCCTGAAGTCTGTGGAACCGGTGATCTAACTTTACTCGAAGAGCTCGGAGCCGATGACTTGGGCTCCGGCGTCTTCGATTCCTTGAGGATTTGGATGCCTGGTCTGAAGCATCCAGAGCCTCCTGAAAGGAAGGTTTTAATAACCCCCTGTCCATGAGTTTCCTGCGCTTATCTGTCATGACCCTCCCACTAAAAGAGTGACAAATTGAACAGTCCTCTTGTAAGTGGAGAGGGCCAAGGCAGTAGACACAGGAACTATGGTTGTCAGTAACTGACATTTTTTGGCCACACTGGCAACCTTTAAACCCTGATTTAATTTTCTCAGACATCTTAAAGAAGAGAAAAAAAGGTCAAGTCCAGTAGAGAGACAAATCCAGTAAAAAAAGTCGAATCCGATAAATAAGTCAGTCCGGTTGTCAAATTCAAGTGAGGGGTGGAAGGCCCCGAAAAACTCTAACAAGTTTAATTAAACTTAACGGTGCAGTATTTCTACCTTACCACACACACATACACTATGTCACCAAAAAGTACTTTTAGAATAATTTTTTCTCAAATAAAACAATAATAAAGTTATATCTTATCTGAAGTTGCTCGAGCTAGATCCCAGTGATGCGAACGCAGCAGCGGCAAACTAGATCTGAGGTAAAGGCAGAGGGGGATTGTGGGTATTAGGTTGTCTCGAGCTTCTTCTCGATGCAGAGCTTGCAAGCGGCCGACACGGAGCCGAGGATCGGCTCCGAACCCATGTGTAAGAACAAACGGCGAGATTGAACACTATCACATCAGATTTTAAGGTATAGAAAGGTCTTAGTTAGGTCAGAGGGGATGGAGGGAGGGTAACCTGGACTGCAGCAGGGTATAAACTCAAACGTCTACATTTATGGTAGGTACAAAACTGTACTATGTTCATCGTGTTACCCTGCTGCAGTCATCACACTTGGGTAGAATCCCAAAGCTAAGGATGGGAGGTGGAGTCAAACAGGGTTAGAGGAGGCTAGAAGGCCCTGAAAACTGCAGTGGCGAAGCCAGCTCTAGTCTTAGAGTAAAGTGGTAAGTGGTAATGTTTGGTGAAGGCGTGTACTGAACTCCAAGATGCAGCTTCCAGAATATCCTTGGTTGGCACCCCCCTGAGGAAGGCTGTAGATGTAGCTGCTGCCCTGGTAGAGTGGGGCCTTACGCTAGCAGGAACTGGTTTTCCATGGTGGGTGTAGCAAAAACGTATGCAATGTCCTATCCATTTGGAAATGGTCTGTTTTGAGATAGCCTTTCCTTGTGATGCTGTAGCATAGGATACAAAAAGCTGGTCAGATTTTCTGAAAACCTTAGTTTTATCCAAATAGTAACGTAGCTGCCTGTGAATGTCCAAGGAATGTAGGAGTCTTTCTCCTTTGTTCTGTGGATTTAGAAAGAAGGTGGGTAAATGGATGGTTTGATTTAGAGCCACACTGGATACCACCTTAGGCATAAAGGAGGGGTTAGTTCGTAGAGAAACTCTGTCTTGATGAAAAATGAGGAAAGGCTCTACTGCCATTAGTGCCTGAAGCTCTGAAACTCTTCTCGCTGAAGTAATTGCTAGCAGCAGGGCAGTCTTCCATGATATAAACTTTAAGTTAGCTGAGAAAGCTGGCTCAAAAGGAGGTAGCGTAAGTTTTTCCAAAACAAAGTTGAGGTCCCAAGTAGGTGTTGGTGCTCTCCTGGGAGGCCTAATGTTTTTGGCCCCTTTGAGAAACTGCCTTAGGAGTGGATGTGAAAATAAGGGAGGATCCGTGTTGTAGTGAGCTGAAATAGCGGAGGCGTGGATTTTAATAGATGAAAAGGAAAACCCTTTGTGTAACATCTCAGTTAAATATTGCAGAATCTGAGGTATGTCAGGCTGAAGGGTATTTTGGCCTTCAGCTTGGCTCCAGGCGCAAAACCTTTTCCATTTGTCTGAGTAGGCTTTCCTGGTGCTGGGCCTCCTGGCCTCCAGAATAACATCCATAACAGCTTGTGAGAGAGGAGCTGGCTGGTTGCTTAGGTGATTTGCCATGCAGCCAAGTTTAAGGTTTTGAGCTGGCTGTGTAGAATCTGATTGTCTTGCTGTGTGAGCAGATGGGTAATCTGTGGTAGAATCCATGGTGGGCCCTGTGCCGTATTCCTTAATAGTGGGTACCAGTGCTGGCGTGGCCAGTCTGGGGCAATGAGTATCATTCGGGGTCTCTCCATCCTGACTTTCAGCAGCACCTTTGTGAGAAGGGGTAATGGAGGAAAGGCATATACTGTCAGAATTTTCCAACTGAATGAGAGTGCGTCCACTTTCCAAGCTTGATGGTGAAAAGTCCTTGCGCAAAATTTTGTTAGTTGATAGTTTTGGGGCTGGCAAACAGGTCTATGTCTGGGAGACCCCATTTTTGAGTTATCATTGCAAATACTTGTGAATCCAGTTTCCACTCGTGGGGATCCATGATGTTTCTGCTTAGGTCATCTGCCAATGTGTTCTTTTTTCCTGGCAGGAATTGAGCTTGTAATTGAACTTGGTAAGCCAGTGCTGTGTTCCACAAGGTCATTGCTTGCCTGCATAGAGGGTAGGAGTGTGTACCCCCCTTGCTTGTTTATGTACCACATTACTGTGGTGTTGTCTGTCCTTATGATAAGCTGTCCTGGAGGTAAGAGGTCCTTGAAGGCTGTCGGAGCATTTTGTACAGCTAGCATTTCTTTTTGATTGATGTGCAGATTCCTTTGATCTGCAGTCCATATGACTTGAATGCACTGTCCTGCCATGTGTGCCCCCCAGGCATAGTCCGATGCATCTGTTGTCATAGTTTGCCTGGCTGGGGGTAAGGTGAAAGGCAGACCCTTGTTGAGGTGACATGCCTGTGACTACCATAGAAACTCCTGTTGAAGGCAGGGAATGAGAGGTATCATTGTTTCCAAGCTGTGGCTGTGTTGAGTCCATACGCTTTTTAGGTACCATTGTAATTTCCTCATATGCAGTTTTGCAAATGGTATTAGTAGTATGCAAGATGCCATGAAGCCCAAGGCCTGCAGAATTTTTCTTGCAGGGAGTTGGGTCTTTGTTGCCATTGCTCTGAAGTATTGAGTTAATTGTAGTTGTTTGTCTGGCGTCAGATAAGCCATCTGGGCCGTTGTATTCAAGCTGGCACCCAGGAATTTCATATTTTGTGAAGGCACTAGTTTTGATTTCTTTTCGTTTACTGTGTACCCTAGGCAACTTAGAAGGTATTTTACAAAAGCCAGGTGTAAGAGAATGTCCTTGCTTTCTGCTTGGATGAGGCAGTCGTCCAGGTATGGGTATATTTGAATTCCTCTTTGTCTGCAGTATGCAATTACTGGTGCCAGGCATTTTGTGAAGACCCTGGGCGCAGTAGATAAGCCAAAGGGCAGTGCAGAAAATTGGTAATGGGTTGAACCTACAATGAAACGGAGGTATATTCTGCAATTTTGTCTGACAGGGGCATGCAGGTATGCCTCCTTGATGTCCAACGTTACTAGCCAAGCTTTCTCGCCCAACATGGGAAGAAGCTGTTGCAGTGTTAGCATCTTGAATTTGTGTACTTGCAAGAAGGTGTTTAAAATTGAAAGGTCCAGAATGGGTCTCCAAGCTTTGTCCTTTCTGGGGACTAGAAAGAGCCTTGAGTAAAATCCTTGGCCTTCCTCCTGTGTAGGTACCAGCTGAATAGCTCTCATGTCCATGAGAGCTGTAATTTGTTTTTGTGCCTCTGCCCATTGATTTTGTGGCAAGTTTGGCATTCCATTTATCCTTGGCAAGGTGTGGAAATGGAATCTGTATCCTTGTGAGATAATGTCTAGGACCCATTTGTCCTTTGTGACGATGCGCCAGTTGTCTGCAAAAAGTGCTAATTTTCCTCCCAAGGGAGCTGCCAAGAGAGTTTTGCTTGGCAGTTTGAGGTTTAAGTCATTGTGTTTGCCTTCTAGTAGTTTGGGACCTGTCTTCTCCTCCCTTCTGTGTTGCAGTGCCCCATTGGCGAGGTTTGTAAGGGATTTGTACTTGTCCTCTGCCCCTTGGGCGCCTGTATTTACCCCTCTGTAGTCTGTCAGAAGCTGGAAAGGACCAATTTTCTGTTGGCCAATTTCTGCTGAAGCATGGGGCTGTACCTGTAAGAAATCTTTGACCGTCTGCACAGATTTTGCCTTATCCTCCATTTTCTTTAAAACCTCCTCTGCTTTACCCCAAATAAGACATCCTGCTGTAAGGGTGCATCTAGTAACTTTGCTTTAACATGATCAGGCAGAGATTGTTCCTTTAACCAAGCATGCCTACGTATAACAGACCCAGTAACATCTGCTCTAGAGGAAGCTTCCAAGGCATCAAAACCACATTGTAAAGTATGTTTGCCCACCTGTTCAGCTGCATGCAACAGATCCTGCATTTCCTTGAATTCAGACTGTTGAGGGTGCGTGCCCATCTTTTGTTTTATTTGAGACATTAGGAATTGCTGGTATTTAAGCATGTGAAATTGACAATTTAGTGCTCTCATAGCTAGAGTAGCTGAGGTGTAAACCTTCTTCCCCCACCTATCTAGTGCTCTGGAGTCCCTTTCAGAGGGTATAGGATTTTTAGCCATAGAAGCCTTAGCCCCTTTGGGACCCTGGGAGATTGTCTCTGGATCAGCAACAGGGCTTTTGTATAGGAATTTGTGAGAGTCAGGCACTCTATAGTATCTATCTGGTTTGGCTGGAGCAGGAGGCAGAGAATCTGGATTTAGACTAGATTCTAAGAAAACATCATCCACAATGTCTAAAACTGGGGGGATAGCAAGTAGTCTGTGCTGGGGGAGTAAAATAAACTCTCGGAGCCTTTTCTTTGAGTCGTAGTAGTCCTGACCTTCCCAGTGGAAATGTTCCCTCATGGTATGTAAGGTTTCCCCAAAGAAATAATCTTCAGGGGGAGAAGCTGAGGAAATGGAGTCTTCAGCATCAGAATCTTCATAAGGGGGAAAGGAGTAATCCTGTTCCTCAGAGGAGCCTGAGGAAACAGACACTTGATCAGAGGAGGCATAATCCTCCTCTTGTCTAGGCCTTTTGTCGGGGGGTTGGGAACCCCTGATCAAAGAAATTAAATCTTCAGCCAACTTAAGCATCTGTTTCTTAGGCATAGGGCCTTGACCTGGAGACTGAAATGTAGTCTTTTTTGGTTTTAGAGGAGTCTTAAGCTTAGCATAAGATTTTATGGTGAGAGTAGTCGGTCTGAAGACACCTTCAGAAATCGAAGGTGTTTCTACAGCACCGGCTTCTCCTACTGCAATGTCATCGGTAGGGCCTAAAGAAAATGGCTGCATCGGCCTAGAACTCTCTGCTGGAGAATCCGAAGCGGTCTGGTGATCCAATTCAGCGGTAGCCAGGAGCTGCATAGGCGCCTCACTGAAAACCGGAGAACCAGCGACCGGCCCAGTCGAGGGCACGGAGTCTGGCATGGATCTAGGCTGCCTTTCTTTATCTTTGCATTTTTTATGCACGCCGGTAGTCGGTTGCTCCGACGGCATAGTGTAATTAAATTTCCTACTGAAGTAGTGTCATGCGAAATCAAAGTGTCGCTTTATAGTTCGCTTATTGAACCTAGCACAAAACCGACAACCAGTGACATCGTGGTCTGGGCCTAGGCAAGGTATACAAAAAGAATGAAAGTTCTTATGAGGTATTTGCTTCCCACAAGAAATGCAATTGTTAACTTTTTCTGACATCGGACTGAGGCAAGAAAAGGTTCCCCAACGGGATACTTAGCTTTGAAGACTTCGGACTGAAACTCGATTCGAAAATCTCAGGTGTCGGCCAACCGGCACTTGCAAACTGCTTCTGCTTCGGGCACTGCGCGGCAAGAAAGACTGAAGAAAATGGCGTTGGATGCCTCTCATATACCCCTGGCGCACTGATGTCAGGGAAGAAGCGACAGCAACTGACACCGGACCAAGACTTTGGAATTCGGGCCGACTGCGGGACCGCCTGATGGCAGGATAACCCAAGTGTGATGACTGCAGTAAGGTAACACGATGAACATCCACAGGTTCCACGGTAGAAGCATCATCTTGCGGCATACCAGACTCAGAATGGGTCTCAGTAGAGGCCTGCGAATCTAAAGTAGCAGGTATCAGGGGCTGCAAAAGCTCCTCATTGAGTACCGGTGCACTGGCGACTAGCTTAGGAGAAGCGTCGTCGGCAGCTTTGGATCTATGCGGTCTGCCTCTGTCTTTATCTTTGTGTTTTTTCGGAATGTCGGTAGTCGGGTGGCTTATCGAAGCAATTTCTGGATAATTGAACTGAGTACCAAAATATTTGGGTGCATAAATGAACCGACGACAAATAGTACGAGGTCTGAATAAGGCACAAAACCTACAGCGAGGTATGTCGTGGTCTAGGCCTAAACAAGGAATGCAGTACGAATGAAAATCATTATGAGGTATTTGCTTTCCACAAGAAATAAAGTTGTTAACTTTTACTGACACCAGTTTAGAGCAAGAAAAAGTATCCCCAATGGGATACTTAGCTTAGTTGAAGACTTCGGATCTGAAACTCTAAAACGAAAATTTCAGGAGTTGGCCGACCGGCACTTGCGAACTGCTTCTGCTTCGGGCACCACACTGCAAGAAAGACTGATGTAATGGCATCGGCTGCATGCTTTATACCCCTGACTACCTGACGTGATGAAAGATGAGACAGCAACCAACGCAGGACCCAAGACTTTGATAATCAGGCCGACTGAGGACTACTGCAAGCAGATAACCCAAATGTGATGACTGCAACAGTGAAACACGAAGAACATCTCCTTTTTAATCCATACTCAAATACTTCATCTTATCATGTCCCCATAAATATGGTTTAGTTTTGAACCAGTTTGTGTATGAGCGCATACGTTATGACTATAAGCTTTTGTTTTAACTTCATTAATTTTATATCCAGAAAAGACTTGAAATTGTCTCAAAATGTTCCACAATACTGACTTGTCCTTTTCTGGACTTATCAGGTAGAAAATAATATCACCTGCAAATGAAGCCAACGTTTATTGATTACCATACCAATTACATCCTTGAATTTCTGAGACCTTTATTTTTTTTTGCAAGTGGCTCTAACTATAAAGCAAAAAATAAAGGGAGAACAGAACACCCCTGCCTGGTTCCTCTATTCAAGTGTAACTTATTAGAGAGGAACCCCTCCACTTTACTTCTGGCCTCTGATCCTTCCTATATCCTCCTAATTAATGTAGTTATTCTATCAGGAGAATGCAAATGCTTCCATTGCCCTACTCATAAAATCCCAGCTTACTCTACTGAATGCTTCCTCTGCATCAAGACCCACCTAAAACAGCAGAATTTTCTTGCATTCTGCTTCCCTGCTGGATCATCATTGTTCTATTAATGCTGTCAAATGTTTGCCTCCCCTCCACAAAAAACACAATGATCCATATCTATCAGTTTTTGCACACTTTTGCTGTTCTTTCATCTGATAACTCCACTTTTTCTTGAGTTTAGGAAATCCTTTGGCAGAGTCCAAAGGCATCTTAGAAACACAATGAAATGGAATGAGACAGAATTTTAGGAACTTTATCTAGAACCCAGTGTCTAAAAGATACTTCTTACCTATGTAAGGGATTCCCACCAGTTGGAAAAAAGACTCTGCAAAGATAAGAAAGTCATCTAAATAAGGAAAGATGTGTATGCAGTGCAATACCATATTCAATGGGCAATCACTGGGCCTAGACATTTTGTAAACAACCTTTAAAGAGTGAACAACCCAAAGGGTAATATAGACAACTGATAAAGTAACCCAGTGACAGAAAATTTTAGTAAACATCTGAACTCTATGGCAATGGGAATGTGGAAGATAAGCATCTTTCAAAGTCTACAGTTACCGGAAAACTGTCTTGAGGTATGTGGTAACAGTCCCTACATACAAAGTCAGCATATTTTGAATATTTATACTTTCACAAACAGGATTAGAAAAGGAAAGGCTGAGCACTAGTCTCCAAGAAATCTCCTTCTTCAGTCCCAGACAAATCTTGAATAAAACCTTTTCCTCATGGATTTTGGGGTACTGGTCCTATGACCCCCCCCCCATATAATGCAACTGACTGATGACTGGAGGAAACAAGGAAGTCTGATTTGAAGGATGATGGGGGATTCCCCTCAAAAAGGAGTAGGCTTTCTCACTGCCACTTGTAATTCTCCTGAAGTAGTTTGAGAACTCATTAGTATGAGCCAATCTCATGCCAAAAAAAAACACTGAGAACTAGGCTCTTGCACAGATTTGAAGGAGTGCTGGAGATGGACGGGAGAAGGGAAGGGAAGGAATACTGCCAAAGTCATTTTAAAGTAGACGGTCCTATTTATGGAAGTTACCCCCTTTTAATTGGATCCTTTCTCTCAGTTATTCTTAAAATTCTGCTAGACACCAAATTAGAGGTGGCTTGTTTTATTTTCTGAACAAAGAACCAGAGTTTGTTTATAGGTTTTGAGGAGGGGGCAGAAAGTCTTAGTGACCCTTTGAATTAATTTCCATCCTTCCTCAAACTGTTAGTACCTCGGTACCACAAGGACCAATTAAAACCTCCCTATTCAAAATACAGCTTAATATTTCAGATTTAACATATTCAAAAAAACTTCTGATTACATATTCAAGCAAAATGACTTATAACAGTACCAGTATCTGCTGCCCTGAACACAAAATCAACATAATCATATACACTCTTAAAAGAATTCTTATTTACCTTTGAAAGAGAAACAATAACATAATTCAAAGAAGACCTATCTTCTAAAGATAAAACAGTGGCAGAAATGTTCCTCAGATTATCAAAGCAATCCACCTTGTGCTTCAACAAATAAACCAGACAGCTAAAGTTGAGGAGGAATAAATTCACTTCCCAACATGTCAAACCTTTTCCATCTTTGCCAGAAGAAGGATTTGCACTTTTTTTGTTAGCAGCTGAACAATAAAAAGAAATAGTTGCTTGATCTGAGCTGTGGTGAGAAAACAAATATTTATAACACTAAGGGGATTGAAGGTTGGCTAGCAGGCATATTGAGGGCAATAAGGAAAACATCCTCCAAAACTGACAAAAGATGAACAGGATTTGGCAGTGTAACGTTCAATTGTAACATAACATTTCTTCAAAGATGCATAAAGAGCAACTTGCTCCCATAGAAACAAAATTATTCATTATGGATACAGTCACATCAAAAGAAATTTCCTCTAAAGGATATTCTGAGGGAAAAAAAGTTTCCTCTGAATCAGAATCTGGGATTTGGACAGAATAAATATAGAAGATGCTCTCCTCATGTCTATCTGATAACCAATCCTCAGAAACTGAGAAAATTTGCTTTTTCCTCAAAATTCCATTCATTCTGTAGATGTTTTAAAGCTTACAATAAACCCTTAGCCAAAGTAATTAATTCTCCCTTAACAAAAAAAAAATCTCTGAGAAGATGATAAATGTTTTTCCTTTATTTCTTTATTCTACAGACATCCCTAGAAGTGAACCGATTCAAGGATGGTACCTTATCCTGGGGAACAGGTCTCTTCACTCACCTATGCAAGGATGCATTCCACATTGAATCTCCCATGTCTAAAGTAAGTGGTTAGCCCATGCCCACTACGGACACCTGAGCAGCCCCAGAAGGTGTTGATAGCCACCAGTTCATGGTGGCAGAAGGGAATACACCACAAAGGGATCTGGAGAAAAAAACTGAGTGGTTTGAGGAACAAAAAATGGCAATGCAAAGTCATCCATCAGCAGCTGGGGTAATGACTAAGCTTGCTGATTTGGCAAAGGCTCCTTAGGATCTTTCTTTCTCTTCAGAGCAGAGGGAGTAGGGACTGGACAGCAGAAATGGTAAGCCACTCCATGTTCTGGCCGAAAACGAAGCGTGAACCCAAGTCAAAGCAGTTGGAGGAAGTTTTTAAGTAGGTAAGTTGTCATGAAGTTTACACAAGCACCAAACACACTGACTTCCCTAAATCACATAAGCCCCTATAAAAACACAAAACTGTACAAAAGCAGTACAAGTTTACTGCACATTAGTACCTTCAATAAAGATAGGCAGTTTCAGTTAAAATATCTTGTTAGATGAGACATTTCTGGTAAAATGGTAAACACAATAAAAATGCAAGTCTTTTAAAGAGATCTTGTATAATTCTTTGAAAAAATAGAGGCAAAGTATAAAATATGTATGGAAGAGTTTCTCAAAAGGGACTTATCTACCCAGCAATGGAAGTCAGGAGCTGACCATCAATCCTCTGAAGCCTAGGAGGAGTGTACTCGCGGCTAGCAAGAACATACTGTAGAATTTTGGCACTCAGGTTGCTGTTTTCTCCATACAGGAGCTTAAGACTCAGCAACTTGGGCATGTGTGTGTGGGAACAGATGAAAGCTTCTGGAAAACTGGCCGGCCATTATATAATTATATATAAATATAATTGGTAGGATGCAACCCATATAGCCAAGGCTATTGCAGTAACTATTTTGTGATATTTTAGTTGTAGTGATGTATTTACTCAACTTCTATGGATCCAGAAAATATTCCAGGCTGCCTACTGGTCAGCCTGAAGGATGACTTATCAGACCCCCTAATAAAGGCTATTCAATATCAGCCTCAAAAGGCCCTCCCCGTCTAGTGGGATCTAGGTGATGGTCACTGTTGATGTGATACCCCACCCCATGTACAAAATGGGAAAAAGGGGGATGATCCTGATGCTGATGTGGGGCAAGGCAGTGAGCCCCAGCCCAAGGCACAACCACATTAAAAGGTATATGTAGAGGAAAAAGAAAAATAAGACGCTCTCCTCTATCTTCTCCAGCTAGTAACAGTCAAGACTTGATAATATTCATTCAACTTCCATCCACTGTATGATGGTGTAGTGGCAAGGAGCAAGGTGGGTGGAAGCCTACAATGCATCAGTGATCCTGATATTCAGTTATCGGTTACAGTGAGAACATTTGCATAGTCAAACAGCTGCACAATGTTCATTATTTGCTCTGGTGAAACTAGGCAATTTCTTATCCATTAGAAGAGTATTAAATCAGCCACAATGATGGCAAATTAACACTACAGTGGGAAGATTATCAGAATATGTCCTGTGTATATGGACTGCATGTCCAGACTGCAGTGCTGGGGAAGGTATGAATAGTCTGAGCAGTTGCCTTATAAATATTCTGCTCTGAGACATTTTAAAGGAAAGCTGTTATGGTGGGTAATACCCTGCAGTCATGCACCCTTTCTTATCCATCCAATTTTTTTCCAAGATGATAGAACAAACAAATGCTGTTAAAATGCCAATTACAGCATCTGTTTTGGAGCTGCTTTGTCTTACCTACCTGGTGAGAAGGAGACAAAAAAAACATTGTTTCAGGTGAGATAGTTGGCTATACACCCTTAAATCTCCCCCTGCTACCACTACAAAACAAGTACTTAATGCTCATTCTAAGGCCAAGAACACTACATCAGTGTGCCCAGACAAAATCCCAGGATGCCTTCTAATTATCATAAAAAAGAAGTTATGTTTTTACCATAACGTTCCATGTGTGTTGTCCATCGCAACCTTTATTCTCACCGATGGGAAGATCTGTCTCAGCCTTTCCAATAGCTCCAAGTCTTCAGCAAAGCTCGTGGGTCTCCTTCCCTACCCACAATGCAGTTCCCCAACTACCTCAGATCTTGTTTGCCCACCCAGAAAGTAAATAAAGAATATACCAGGTATGGTCTACTTCCTGGACAATGTCAATATCTCTGAGGCTATGGAGATCCCCAAAAAAAATCAATGTCCACTCGGTCTTCCAGGAGTTCTGGAAGGGGGCAGGAGGGTGGGGTGTGAGAATAAAGGTCGAGATGGACAACACACATGGAATGTTATGATAAGAACACAACTTCTTTACATGTTGTCAATTTCGCCTTTATTCTTACTGATGGGACTGTGTCCCAAGCAACTTGATTCCTGGGTGGCTCATGGAAGAATATTCCTTGGAACCATAGAACTAAAGGAAGCCCTAATCCTGGTGGCCAAATCCAATTTGTAATGAGTAATAAAGGTATGCGGCTTAGCCCATGTTGCTGCAGCACAGATACTCTCCCATGAACGTCTTGTGTGGAAGACTGCTGAAGTCTCAACTGATTTAGTGGAGTGTGCTTTGACAGGAAAGGGCTTACTTTTTGAGGTGTACATGTAAGATATACAAAGGGCAAGTCAACTAGACAGTGTAACTTTTGAGAATGGTAATCTTTTCTAGTCTCAGAGTAAGATACAAAAAGTTGATCTGATTTCCTAAATTGTGAAGTCCTGTGCAAGTAAAAACACAATTGTCTATGAACATCCAAAAGATCTGGAGAGTATTCGCCTTTGTTTTGGTAATTAGGAAAGAAAACAAGTAACTCGATAGTTTGGTTTACATTGCCTTCCGACAACTCTGGGGAGAAAGGGAGGGTTCGTATGTAATGGCACTGTGTCCTTTTGAAAAATTAAATATGGGTGTTTGGATGGAAGAGCCTGCAATTCTGATATTCTTCTAGCTGAGGTGATAGCCACCAAGAAAAGTGTTTCCCAAGACAGGAATTTTAAATTGCATGTTGCTGAAGGTCCAAAAGGAGAGCAAATGATGTTTGTTAAAATGAAGTTAAGATCCCAGGGTGGAGCTGGGTTCTTACATGGAGGTCTGATCACTGCTGTTCCTGTTAAGAAAGCTCTACAGAGTCTGTGACACATAACAGAAGAACTATTTTCCCCAACATGATAATTTGATTGCAGCTAACTGGAACTTAATAGTAGAAGCAGCCCCACCTTCATGAAATAGTTTTGCTAGGAGTTCCAATACAGAATGAATGGGAGCAGAAAAAGGGATCTACCTGGTTATCAGTCACCCAGATAACAAATCTATTCCATTTACTCTTGTGCATCTCATGTGTGGAAGTTTTATGGGAAGACAGCAGGATATGCTTTACTAGAGATGACAGATGGGGAAACCTGGCAATCAAGGGAACTGGAGCAGTAAAGCTGTCAACTTGATGTTGTGAAGGCTGGGATGTGCCATTCCTGACGGAAGAATCAGTAAATCTGGAACTGGTTCCAGAATCTGTGGTTTGTCCTGGAGATGATGCTGTAGAAAGGGAAAACAGATTTGACAAGGCCAATGGGTGCAATGAGGACTACCGTGGCCTCCAACAGACTTGCTTTCTGGAGTAGTTTGTGAATCAGAGGAACTGGAGGAAAAGCATATAGGAGTCCTTGGAGCCAATTGTGAACAAGTGCATCCCCCTCAGTGACTCCCTCTCTGGAGGGATTAGGGTAAAGTAGTTGCTGCATTTGGTATTGGTGAATGATGCAAAAAAGTCACAGCAAGGCTGGCCCCATTTATGGAAACATTTTTCCAGTACTATCTGATTGAGGGACCACTCGTGTGGCCATAATATGGTCCTGCTCGGGTTGTCCGCAATCACGGAGAAAGCAATTGAAGGACTTTGCCCATTGCCAAACCTTTAGAGCTTCTCGACAAAGGGGATAAGGTCTGGTTCCCCCCTGCTTGCTTATGTACCAGGCCACCGACATATTGAATGATTGGACTGCTATGGTTCCTAGAGGGAGAGAGTCCTGAAATGCCTACAACACTAAAAGGACTGCTCTCATCTCTAAGATGTTCTTGCCAGGTTCCTTGGACAGTCTTTCCCAGATAATGCCCCCCACACTATCTGGGAAGCATCCATGGTCACCGTGGCTTGGGGTTGAGGGAGAGTACATGAAACAGCCCCAAGATAGTGATGGAGAGTGAATCGATCATTCGTGATCCTTCTTGCAAGATCTGGTTACAAGAATTCTGCGAGAAAATGAAAGATCTAGAATCAACCATTGTGTGGAAAGCAACCATTGCAGAATCCTCATGTGTAGGTGTGGTAGAGGGATGAGTACAATAGATGCTGCCATCTTTCCCAAAGTCTGTAGTATCTGCTTTGCTGTGGCTTGCTTTTTCTTGATAAGTTGCCTGATATGTAGGCAAATGTGGAGTACTCTGTCTAGTGGTAGTCTCAGTAGAAGGTTGACTGTATTTATTTTTGTGTCTATGAAGGTTAAATTTTGAGATGGCTCCAAGGAGGATTTTATGGTAATACATAGTTTGGAGCAAAGCTGAAGTAAATAATCCCTGGCTTGTATCAGCAGAAGCCTGGTCAGGGTGGTTATGAGCTAGTACTCCAAATATGGGAACAGCTGCATTCCCTGGTGTCTGAGGTGTGCTGCTACTACTGCCATGCATTTGGTGAACACTCTGGGGGCTGGAGTGAGACCAAAGGGCAGAGCTTGAAACTGAAAATGACTGACTCCCAGCCAGAAGCGCAGTTACCTTCTGGATCGTCTTTCCATCTTGATATGGTAGTACATGTCCTGAAGGTCTATACAGCACATCCAGTTGTCTTTTCTGAGAACTACTTGAAACTAAAAAGAATCTTGAGCAAGTTTTGGATCCTCTCTGGTCTGCAGGGACTTCATGGATGACTCTTCTTTAACAACTTTTGAATTTCTAACATTGCTTGTTCCTGTTAACTGGGTGGTATATCTGGAATAGACTTGTTTGCAGGAACAGGGCAGGAAAATGGAATTATATAAAGTACAGTTGTGTACACTTACCATAAATGTAGATGTTCGCGTGTATTCACTGTTGCAGTCATTACATTTGGGTAATCTGCTGGCAGGTTGCCCTCAGTCGGCCTGAATTCCAAAGTCTTGGGTCCTGCGTCGGTTGTTGTCTTCTCTTCCATGACATCAGGTCGTCAGCGGTATAAAGCATGCAGCCAACGCCATTTTCTTTAGTTTTTCTTGCCCCCAATGTCAGGTGCCCCCAAAAAGGTAGCAATATTATATATATAAATATAAACATACATGCAAGCAAATACACCACATAGGTTGTAGAAGATAGAGAAGGTAAGGTAAACTTTAGAATGACGGGGATGGCGGGAAGGTAACCTGGACTGCAACAGTGAATACACTCGAACATCTACATTTATGGTAAGTGTACACAACTGTACTATGTTCTTCATGTTTCACTGTTGCAGTCATTATATCTGGGTAGAATTCCAAAGTTATGGTTGGGAGGCTGGAGCTAAACAGCATTAGGTGTGGCTATAAGGCCCTGCAGCACTGCAGTGGCAAAACCTGCCCTGGACTTAGAGTAAAGAGGCAAATGGTAATGCTTTGTAAAGGTGTGAACAGAACTCCAAGTAGCAGCCTCTAGAATGTCTTTGATTGGTACTCCTCTGAGAAAGGCTGCTGAAGTAGCTGCAGCATTGGTGGAATGAGACATAATGCCCTTGGGCACAGTTTACCATGGTGTAAGTAGCAGAAACGGATGCAGTGGCTTATCCACTTTGAAATTGTCTGCTTTGAAATAGCCTTTCCTTCTCATCCTGTAGCATATGACACTAGTAATTGCTCAGTTTTTCTTAGAGCTTTAGTCCTGCTCAAGTAGAATCTTAGCTGTCTGTGTACGTCCAAGGAATGCAGAATTCTCTCCCCTTTGTTCTGCGGATTTGGATAAAAGGTTGGCAGATGAATTGTTTGGTTAAGAGCCACACTGGAAACCACCTTAGGCATAAAAGTAGGATTTGTCCTCAGAGACACCCTGTCTGGGTAAAATATGATAAAAGGCTCTACAACCATGAGGGCCCTGTAGCTCTGAAACTTTTCTTGCTGAAGTAATTGCTAGTAGCAGAGCTGTCTTCCATGATAAGAATTTTATATCAGCGGTAGCAGCTGGTTCAAATGGAGGCAAGGTGAGCTTTTCCAACACATAATTGAGGTCCCATGCAGGTAATGGTGATCTTTTAGGAGGCCTTAAATTTTTGGCTCCTCTAAGATACTGTTTTATTAAAGGATGAGAAAAGATTGGTGGCTCTGTATTGTAATGAGCTGAAATGGCAGAGGCATGGATTTTGATTGATGAGAAAGAGAGGCCTTTGTCAAACATCTTAGTCAAGTATTGTAATATCTGAGGAATATGTGGTTCTGCTGTATCAGTACCTTGTGCTTGATTCCAAGCACAGAATCTCTTCCCTTTGTCAGCATAAGATTTTCTAGTACTAGGCCTTCTAGCTTCCAAAATGACATCCATCACAGCTTTACTGAGAGGTGTTGTTTGTATGATTACATGATTAGCCATGCTGCCAGGTTCAGAGTCTGTATTTAATTGTACAGGATCTGATTGTTTTGCTGGGACAGTAGTTGTGGTCTTTGAGGCAAGGTCCAAGCTGGGCCATTGAGACAAGTTCCTTCGGATTGGGTACCAGTATTGGCGGGGCCAGTCCAGGGCAATTAATATCATCTTTGGCTTATCTTGTCTGACTTTTAGGAGGACCTTGGGTAGAAGAGGCAGAGGAGGAAAGGCGTAAACTGATAGGTTTTTCCAACTGAAGGCTAGAGCGTCCACTTTCCATGCTTGTCTGTGATAAGTCCTTGTGCAGAATCTTTTCAATTGATAATTTTTAGAAGAGGCAAATTGATCTATGTCTGGGCTCCCCCATTTCTCTGTTACCAAGCTGAAGACTTGTGGATTTAGTTTCCACTCGTGAGGATCCATAAGGTTTCTGCTTAAATCGTCTGCCAGAGTGTTTTGTTTTCCTGGCAGGAATTGAGCTTAAAGATGTATTTGGTAGGTCAAAGCTGTGTCCCACAGTGCCACGGCTAATATGCAAAGGGGGTAAGAGTGTGTGCCCCCTTGCTTGTTTATATACCACATGACCGTGGTGTTGTCCGTCTTTATCAGTAGTTGCCCTGGATGAATTAAGTCCTTGAAGGCTGTTAGGGCATTTTGAACAGCTAGCATCTCTATCTGGTTGATATGTAGATGCATTTGTTTTGGTGCCCATATGCCTGAATGCATCTTCCTGCCATGTGGGCCCCCCAAGCATAATCTGATGCACCTGTTGTTAAGCTTTGGCTGGCAGGGGGTAGAGTGAAGGGCTGTCCCTTGTTTTGGTGACAGGCCTCTGCCCATCATAGAAACTCCTGTTGCAGGCAGGGAATGAGAGGAATCATTGTTTCCAGACTGTGTGAATGTTGACTCCATAAACATTTTAGGTACCACTGAAGTTTCCTCATATGCAGTCTTGCATATGGAATTAGTAGGATGCAGGATGCCATGAAGCCCAGAGCCTCCAGAATTCATCTTGCAGAAGACTGTGCTTTTGTTGCCATCAGTTTGAAGTAAGTAGTCAGTTGCCTTTGTTTGTCGAGCGTGAGGTAAGCCATCTGGGCAGTTGTATTCAAGCTTGCACCCAGGAATGTTATCTTTTGAGTGGGTACCAGTTGTGATTTATTTTTGTTTATTGTGTACCCTAGGCATGTTAGAAGCCTTTTCACAAATGCCAGGTGTCGAAGAAGAGTGTCCTTGTTCTCTGCTTAAATGAGACAGTCGTCCAAGTAAGAATATATTTGTATACTTCTTTGTCTGCAAAATGCAATTACTGGTGCCAGACACTTTGTAAAGACCCTGGGTGCAGTAGATAAGCCAAAGGGCAGTGCAGAGAATTGGTAATGCATTAAAACAACCTTGAATCTGAGGTATCTTCTGCACAACTGTCTTATTGGGACATGCAGGTATGCCTCTTTTAGGTCTAAAGTCACCAGCCAAGCATTCTTGCCCAGCATGGGCAGAAGCTGCTGCAAAGTCAGCATTTTGAATTTTGGAATGTCCAGGTATGTGTTCAAAATCGATAAATCCAGTATTGGCCACCAGGCCTTGTCCTTTCTGGGTACCAAGAACAGCCTTGAGTAAAAACCTTGTCCTTTTTCCTGTTCTGGTACTGTCTTAATGGCCCTCATATCCATGAGTGACGTAACCTGTTTCTGTGCCGCTGCCCATTGATTTTTTGGCAGATCTGGCCAACCATATGCCATTGGCAGACTGTGAAAATGGAATCTGTATCCCTGTGATACGATGTTTAGTACCCACTTATCCTGGGTTATTAACTGCCGATTTTGAGCAAAAAGTGCTAATTTTCCCCCTATGGGTGCTGCCAAAAGATAAGTGCTTGGTGTAGGCAGAGGGAAGTCATTGGCATTGCTTTCTGTAGGTTTGCGCTTTATCTCCTCCAGATTTGGAGGTGGATGCGCCCCATTGCTTTGACCTATACAAGTCTTGCGTCTGGTATCTGGAACCCTTAGGGCATCTGGATTTGCCCCTTTGAGCTCTGTCTGACACAGGAAGAGACCAATTTTTTGTACGCCAGTGTCTACTGAATCTTGGTGGTTGCACTTGTAAGAAGTCTTTAACAGTTTGCATAGACTTAGCTTTGTCTTACATTTTCTTTAAAACCTCTTCTGCCTTAATACCAAACAGAGAATCATGCTGTAAAGGTGCATCTAGCAATTTAGCTTTAACATAATCAGGCAAATTTTGTTCCTTTAACCAGGCATGCCTCCTAATCACAGATCCAGTAACGGCGGCCCTGCAGGAAGCATCTAAAGAATCAAAACCACATGGCAAAGTATGCTTTCCAACTTGTTCAGCTGCATGCAATATATCCTGCAATTCTTTACTTTCTGCACATTCTGAAATCAACATCATTTTCTGTTTCAGCAATCCCATAACATGTTGATACTTAAGCATATGAAATTGACAGTTTAAGGCCCTGATTGCCAAGGTTGCAGATGTATAAACCTTTTTTCCCCATCTGTCCAGTGCCCTTGAATCTCTGTCAGAGGGGGTAGGATTTTTTGCTGTTGAGGCCTTAACTCCCTTTGGACCCTGTGAAATAATTTCAGGATCAGCAGCAGGGTTTCTAAATAAAAATATATGTGAGTCAGGGACCCTGTAATATCTGTCCGGCTTACTGGGAGCCGAGGTAAGGAGTCAGGGGTCAAGCTTGCCTCCGAAAACACATCATCCACAATGTCTAAAACAGGGGGAATGGCTAAAAACGTGTGCTGAGGGAGAAGAAGGAAATCCCTGAGCCTCTTTTTTGATTCTGAGAAGTCTTGACTCTCCCAGTGAAAATGCTCCCACAAAGTACGCAAGGTTTCTCCAAATTAATAATCCTCAGGAGGAGATGCAGATGGAATAGACTCCTCAGCATCTGAATCCTCATAGGGAGGTATAGATAATTCCTGATCAGAAGAGGAATCAGAAGAAATAGAAACCTGATCTGAAGATTCATAATCAGTGTCTTGCCTAGGCCTCTTATCTGGAGGGGGATGGGTACCCCTGATCAAGGTAATAAGGTCTTCAGCCATTTTGATCATCTGTTTTTTAGGCATAGAGGCCTGTGCACACGGGATCGGAAGTTGCTTTTGTCTTTGGTTTTGCAGCTGTCGTCGGTTTGATATACAAATGTTGAGGTCTGAATACACCCTCAGAAGCCGGTGCCTGCTCAGCGGCTCCGGACCCATCCGAGGGAGATACATCCGTCAGTCCAACACCTTGAGTATCTTGTGGCATGCCAAACTCCACATGGGTGTCGGTAGAGGCCTGCGACTCGAAGGTAGCGGGTATCAGGGGCTGCGAAAGCGACTCACTGAGTAGCGGTGAACCGGGGACTGGCTTAGGAGAAGCTTCGTCATCGGGTTTGGATCTCGACTGCCTTTCTCTGTCCTTTTCTTTGATTGTTTATGTACTCCAGTAGTCGGATTGCTATCCGATGACATTTCTGGGTAGTTAAATCTGTTTCCAAAATACTTTGATGCAAAAATATACCAACGCTTAATAGTGCGTTGGTTAAATCTAGCACAAAACTGACAGCCAGGCATGTTGTTATCAGGGCCTAGGCAAGGAATACAGTATAAATGGAAATCCTTATGAGGTATTTGCTTCTCACAAGTAATACAATTATTAACTTTTTCTGACACCATTAAAAAGCAAGAAAACAAGTTTCCCCAACGGGGTACTTAGCTTTAGTGACGTCTTCGGTTCTGAAACTCAAACTCAAATATTTCAGTAGTCGGCCGACCGGCACTTGTGAAATGATTCTGCTTCGGGCACCACATGGCAAGAAAGACTAAAGAAAATGGCGTCGGCTGCATGTTGTATACCCCTGACGACCTGACGTCATGGAAGAGAAGACAGCAACTGAAGCAGGACCCAAGACTTTGGAATTCAGGCCGACTGGGGGCAACCTGCCTGCAGATTACCCAAATGTAATGACTGCAACAGTGAAACACGAAGAACATCCCCTGGATATTACATCTTGCACCCTTTTGTCATCGGTGATGATCTGCCAGATTTCGAGGTGAAAACACAACAGACCCCAGACTGCCTCCAGAGGTGAACAGTCTGGTACTCATTCAGGAGTGCTAAAAGGGTCTAGAGAAAGATTATCTAGAGTGCTGATTCTGTGGACCCCTCTGACATGAGGATGGCATTTTCTGCTTTGGGAGGAACTACCACCTTGTGTGTCCTGGTAAGACCGTTGAGATTTCCTGAACCACATTTTCTCACAACCCCTCTGACCTTTTAGATATGGTCTAGTGGGTGTAGAAAAACGTATTCCAACGGCAGATAGCGTCTTGCCTTCTTGCTCACACCGGGTTTAAAGTTTCCTTAAATTTTGGCCCAAAAAGAGATGAGCCATCGAAGGGAGCATTAACAAAGGAAGACTTAAAGGGCTTCACAAAATCACAAAGGCGCATCCAAGCCTGCTTCCTTACAGAGCTGCCTGAACTTGCTGCCCTACTCGCTCCATCTGCTACATAAGAAATTAACCTCATGGATGAGTTAACTACTGAAATGAGGGTAGCCAGCTGTGAATTGATTTCATTCACCGCCACATCGCCTGCAGCTCCTTGGAGAGAGTCTAATTCTTTCCACAGGTCTCTCTGTAATCTGGTGAAGTGCGCAAGATAATTCAGCGATCTCAATGTGAAAATCGCTGAAGAAAAGACGTGCTTCCTGTATCTATCCATAGTCCTAGAATCCTTGTTAGGAGGATGGCTAGCGGACCTAGTTTCGGAAAGTTCCTTCTTTCTGGTCAGAGTCACGACCATGGCATCCACTGTTACACCTTTTGTGAGGAAAGCTTGACCCTTGGGGGCTGTGATGTACTTCTTTGGCCTCCTAGGAGTGAGCTCTATGGAGTCTAGGGTCTCCCAAGCCTTTTGAGATATTAACTGCACAAGCTCATCGAATGGCAGAATCACCCAGGACGTTGAAGGGTGGGATCTAATGGCCTATACAGACTCCTCAATAAAAGGTGATGAAGACTGCTAATCGCCTCTCTGTTTCAGAATTTTCAGAATGTCTCCAAAGGATACTTCTTCAGGAGGTGATCATGGGGACCCTTCTGCTTCATTGAGGTCAGTATCTGAATTGACCAAATCCTGCAGTGAATCCAGATGCTTCCTCTTACATGTCCACCTCTGAGGAACTTCTTCAGTGGGATATTCTGGAGAAGTTTCGTAAGAGGGGGGTGTCCCCTGGGGAACAACCTGAGGCCTTGTATCCCTGCGGTCCTGTGGACAATGATGATGAGGAAAAGACACCTGTGTTGAAGGGGAGGAAGCTCTGATTTAAACTGTGTCTGAGAATGAAGGGCAAGCATTACCTTCTTCATAACCTCGAACGCAGACTGCCCCGGTTCTGAGGAACTCCCCTGACCCGACAACAAGGATGTTGGACCCGAGAGAGGTCCCGGAGCCAGTGATGGAAGCTCCGAGGAAGAGGTAGGAGCTAAGCCCAACCAAGCCAAGGCCCAAGAGACAGAGTAAGTGGCCCGAATCTGCTCCGTGGACCAGGATGGTGAACATTGGCTCCCACAGGTTTCCTGCTCTGACTGGGCAGAAACACTCAGAGCAGACATCAGATCCGAAGAACCAATAGGTGTTCTCAGATCCGATACAGACACAAGTTGGATATCAGAGTCTTCTGGCTCTGAGGCCGAGGGACTGCTCAGAGGAGGAGTAGGTGCCTCCGGGATAACGTGAGTCTGATCTGACTCTTTTGGGTTAAGATCAAAAAAAAGCTTGACCAAAGCAGGTGTCTTCAGAAGCCTCTGCACCACTCTATCCACATCTTCATCTGAGAGGCTCATGGTAGACCTTTGGATAGTGTTGGGGATCTAGACCTGGCAAGAAAGGAGATGGAAGCCAAGTTGAAATCAGCTCTACGAATGGAGATGGGCTGCGATAAAACTCAGAAGCCAGTGGAGACTTCGGAGCTGACTCTGTGAAGGACTTCAGATCTGAAGGTTTGGAGTGATCCAAGGAGGTCCTTGGCTCAGTAGTGGTTGTCTGCTCCATAGGAGCTGACGGAGCAGACAACTATGGTTGTTTACCTCTCTGCTCCGATGACATTTTCAGAGCAGGAGCTGACCGTTTCCCTGACCTCTCTGATTTATCAGATTTGGGAGAGGAGGGATCAGACGTGACAGCATCACAGAAGGGGTTTTTAATCAACCCCTTCAGAATCAACTTATTTTTGCATTCTAGCAATGCCCTTGAGTTAAAAGCGTGACAAACAGCACATGACTCTTATAAATGAGTAGGCCCCAAACAGTAAATGCACAAAGTGTGCGAATCACTAAGGGCCATCTTCTTGCTGCATTTCTCACTTTTTTAAAACCTACAGTTTTACCTTCTTTTTGCGACATAATAGAAAGCATCCTGTGAAAACACTAAATAACAAAGAGCAATTATCTAATGTCAAAATCCAACTGTTTAAACTAGTTAAACTATTTAAGACTAACAACAAGGCTAGAAAAGGAAAGGGGAGTCCTCCAATTTAAACGGACTTCAATATTAAGACAAGTGCGAGGAAGGGGGTAAGGGAAGTCCTCTAACTTAAATGGACTTTGGAAGGGAAAGGAAAGTCATCTAAATTAAACGGACTTTTGAGTATGGAATGGTAGACTGTTCTCTAACTTAAATTAATGGACCCAAAGGAAAAACTCAAACAATGGGTTCCAACTGAAGGGAAAGGGGGGGATGGTTTGTAGGTAAAAGCACTACTATGGCCAGGGAAGGGCACTACTAAATGGAAAAACACTAGTGAAAGATCAGCTATAGAAATATAAGGAAATACAGCTAAAGACAAAAAAACTGTAAAAGACGTAGCCCAGAGCTTGCTTTAAGAACCTTCTTGCAGCACAACAAATGAGATCTGGGGTAGTTGTGGAATTGCATTATGGGTAGGGAAGGAGCCCCATGAGCTTTGCTGAAGACTTCTAGCTATTAGAAAGGCCAAGACGGATCTGACAAGTTGGATCCGACCCATCAGTGAGAATAAAGGCAAGACTGACAACACCACATCATGAATTATCAGCCCTTCAGGAATTGCTATTAAGTATATCCTCCAAACTGGCCCTGTGCCTCATGAATGGAGAACAGCAACAGTTATCCCTCTGCACAAAGGTGGTCCATCTACAGACCTTGGAAACTGCAGACATATACATCTCACTAGTTTCATATGCAAAGCCATGAAAAGAATGATAATGGAAATGATTAATACTGACAAAGGAAACCTCCAGACGGTTTGGTTAAGGGCAGGTCATGCCTAATCAACCTGGCGGACTTCTTTGAGAAGGTCACCAAAGCAATGGATGTGGGAAAATGGTTCACACTGCCTATCTTGATCCGGCCAAAGCATTTAACACAATACACCCACTTAGGCATTGTTGACAAACTCAAGACGTTAGGTACAAACCCTTATGTCACCCACTGGATAGTCAGCTGACTCACAGGCAGGACACAGGAAGTTAGAATTGGGGAGTCCACCTCTACAAAGAGGCCAGTCACAAGTGGAGTCCTTCGGGGACCGGTCCTGAGACCGCACCTTTTTGGCATTTATTTCTCCGAAGTCAAGGCCAATGTCAATGGCCTATGGCTGATTACATTTGCAGATGATTCCAAATTAGGAGTTGTCATTGAATCCCTCACCTACACAAATGTTCTTCTGGAAGGGCTGACAAAAACAAACAACTGGTGTCAGAGCCATAGAGTAAAACTAATTGCCAAGAAATGCAAAAATGTTTCCTTCGGGAAGTCATCCACCAATGGTAACCATCATACTGACAACACACCTAAGAGCTGACCCAATAGTCAGGGACTTGGGGAAACGCAGACAGCAATCTACCCTTTGACCCTCACATTATCTACAGTAGTGAGGAAATCATTCTATGTTGTGCAACTTATAAACAAAAGTGTGACATCTAGGTCCAAGGAAGTCATTGTTCCACTGTATTCGGCATTCATCAAACCTGTCATTGAGTACAATGTCCCCTTTGGTAGGTACCTAACCAGGCATATCCAATTACTGGAACATCCACAGAGATTCCTCACTAAAAGAATACAAGGCATACGTAACATATCCTGTGCAGACCGCCTCAAGGCCCTATCCTTGTATTCTGTCTCTTACAGGCTGTCAAGGAGAGATCTATGCCTGGCATACAAAGCATTGTCAGACCCCACTTTGATGGACCTCTTGCATATACGCAAAAACAAACAGCGCCATAATTATCATTCTAAAGACTTGAACCTTGCCTGTGATATAAATAGGACCTGCTGGAGAGACAGGTATGAATCCCATAGACTACCTCTTCTCTGGAACAGGCTCCCCCATTCATGTGAAGCAGAGTTCCTTCCTAACCTAATTCAAGTGTAACTTGGACAAATAGATGGGGAACACTTCATCCTTGGTTTGGCATTTATGTCTCTAATGGATGCAGGCAGCCTGTAAATGGTTCATCTCCCAAGCCCCCGCGTACACTTTTCAATGATACAAGAACTTGTCAGATATGTGGGATGCATGGCTAGGCTTAAAAAAGCCTCTGTGATTGTTAGCCTAGTAAACACCTACAAACCTATGAAAAGAACATGACAGAGAAACTCCTTTATTTTGATAGATAGGCAAGTTTTCTTGGTAATGAGTTTCCTGGGTTCCTCCAGAATACTCACTACTTCCTCAGAGAAATAATACCTGAATGGCCAATGACCCATTTTGCTGTGTTAACAGACTGCATAGCCCATTCTGCCTACTTTTGAAAGAGTTTCAGGTGTGTGAATAAGGTCACTACTGCACCATAGTTCCTCATCAACAGGAACTAGCCACAGGAAAATGTCT